>NW_011888965.1:919100-921235 GCF_000151845.1 Pteropus vampyrus
AGAAATTCGATTTTCTAAAAGATTTAAGACAGTGAAACAAGTTTTATTCCTTTGGTTTACAGTATGCCAAATAATTTAATTTTTTACTTTTCAACCAATTGTTTTGATATTATATACAATTAATATCTCGAGTATCTTGATCCTTTAGACAGTCTGCACATACAATTTAGCCCCTTCCAATAGCAACATTCATTTCATTTTATTCTGTTTTACTTGTGGAAAGCTCTTTGAATGAGTTACAGTCTTAATTATGTTGATTTGTAGAACCAAATTGTAAAGAACTGCAATTTCCTTTTGTCTATTACTATAAAGCAATCTGAATTCCAACTGTCAGATCCTGGAAAAAAAATTACTCTCTAGTTATGATATGTATGTTTGCATATATGTGATATTAAGTTTATATAATAATCTAGTTAAATACAAAAAGAATGTCACTGCCTTAGATGTTCATTTATCCAGAATAGAACATGTTGAATCATTCATCAAATATCAATAGTAATTTTATTTTCATACATTCCAAATACATTTTATTTTTACAGAGTGTATACTTCATTTTAATTTTTAAAAGCTCACACTACTATGTCATTGACTTTTACCTGTTATGCTTATTTAGACAAAATTACTTTCATTTCTTAGTGCATTTAATTTCCCAGCCACTAACATCAGGGTAAAGTATAATCTTCTTGATTTAATTTTTCTAAATTAAATAATTATCCATATAATAAAACCTAAAACATTTTCCAAGGCAATCCAGCCTCTGATCAGCATGCATAGGGAATTATTTTTATGAATATATTACAAGCAAAGAATAAATAAGGAACAATTTAGCAATTCACACTCTAATGTGGAAGGAACTTAGATGTAGCTATTCTTAATCAAATTGGGCAATTAAAGTAGTTTTTAGTCAAAATGAAGAGCATATCATCAAATGATTTTATATACCCTTAAAATTATTTGTTCATGAATTTCCTTCTAATTAATTCTATATTTAACACGAGGTATTATCAAGTATGTTTCCTTTCTCCCTTCTTTCTGTCCTTTCATCAAACCTGCTTCTAATTTAACACCTGTTCTTTGCTAATGAGACATTGAAATGTTGTATTAGTCTTCTGCATGTGAAAAGGAAAGGACTCTAAACAATCCTTCTCTTGGCTCTTGTATCTAGATAGAACTAAAACCTGACCTAAGCTATAAGGATCAGTCTCATATATATCATTTATGATCACTTCTCTAGTCCTCAAATCAATTGTCCACCCAAGGTCACAGAACCACAGAATCCAGTGTCACGTCTGTTATATTGTACTGCCTTAAAATATCAAGAACTAAGAATTGGCAGTCTATTTTTTCAGTTATCCTTTGGTCTGATTACTTAGCAATATCTACATAAGATGTTCGGCAAATATTCTGTTTAACTCCAGTTGATCACTAATTGTTTAAGCTTCTTAAGAGCACACATACCCGAAAAAAAGTACCTGTGTGCAGAAGAAACTCAAATCCTACTTGCTGACAATATCATAGCAGTTTTTCATTACTCTCTTTTTAGGATATTAAGAAAGGCAGGAAAGATCAGTAAATATGCAAGTCATCAAACCCTGCCATGGTATTGATGTCATACCCAGCCTTTCGTAATGGAAAGCACAAGAAGATGGGGCTCTGACCTTTGAATTAAGGAGCATATCTGTTTGAACCAAAGGGGCCAGGTTTACTAAATTTTTGAATCACCTATCTGAATAATTTGGTACCACATAAATTCAATCAAAGAGATGGAATCACTAGTGGCTCTAAAAGTTTCTCAACCTCTCTGTGCTTTAGTTTCCTCTTCTAAAAGCAACAAAAGACCCAATATCATAAGGTTCTCATGAAAATTAATATATATAAATTATATTGATTTGTAGAACCAAATTGTAAAGAACTGCCTATGTATATGGTGCTTGGTATAATACCTGATATAGTAATTACTCAAACAGTTGCCGAGTATCATAGTTATTGAGGTCCAGTGGAATCACAGGGAGAGCTTGTTAATATGTAAATTCCAAGCACTGACTGAGACCTATTGGATAAGAACTTTTGGGGTAGGAGCAGGACATCTGCATTTTTATTAAGAATCCCAGGGGATTTTAATGCAAATAACCCAG
>NW_011888965.1:921285-924759 GCF_000151845.1 Pteropus vampyrus
ACCACCTACTGGAAACCAAAAGAAAAGAGCCTTCTTTGCAGCAGGCTAAAGAGAGAACTTTATATAATAAATCTTTCTGGAAAAATAAGAAGAATGCATTTTCATTAATGCCCAGGCACAGAAATAGTCCATTAAACACTATGAACAACCAGAAAATAAGCTTACAGACATAGAAATATGCAACTTAAATGACAGAGAATTCAGGATGGTACTTCTGAAAAAACTGAGTTCCGAAATGAGTCATCAACAATTTCAAGAATTGAAAAAACACCAAGAAGAGCAGAGGAAGGAGATTAAAACCCTCAAAAAGAACAGAATAGATCTTCTGGAGATAAAAAACAAACAAACAAAAAAAAAACAAACAAACACACACACACACACACACACACACACACACACACACACACACACACTGCAAGAGCTGAAAAATGAAATAGCAAGCTTGGGAAATAGAGTCGACCAAATGGAGGAAAGGATCAGAGATATCAAAGACAGAAATCTAGAAATAAATCAGAAGGAAAAAGAGAAAAACTGAAGAATGAAAAATAATTAAAGAGAAATTCAAGAACTAGCTGATAACATCAGGAGAGGAAACATAAGAATAATGGGCATTATCGAAGGCGAAGAAAATGAGCAGGAATAAGAAAGTATTTTCAGACAAATAGTTGATGAGAATTTCTCAAATCTAAGGAATGAGCTGGAGTTTGAAATTCAAGAAGTCAACAGAACACCCAATTATCTCAACCCAAAAAGGTCTTCACCAAGACACATCGTATCAAAATTATCAAAAATCAACGACAAAGACAGAATTCTCAGGGCATCCAGGTAGAACACAGTAACTTATAAAGGAAAAACCCAACAGAGTATCATCGGACTTCTCAGCACAATCCTTACAAGCCAGAAAGGAATGGAATCAAATATTTGAATTATTAAGTGAAAGGAACTACCAGCTTAGAATAATATATTCAGCTAAGCTCTCCTTTAGATATGAAGGAGAAATTAAGACTTTTTCCAGAAATACAAAAATTGAGAGAATTCTCCACTACAAGACTTGCACTACAGGAAATACCGAAAGGGGTCAGCTTACCTAAAACAAAATGACAAAAAAAAAAAAAAGTACATAATTAGGAGTAAAGTGACTATCAGGCAAATAGAAGTAGAGGAGTGAAACCCTTACAAGAACAGGGCATTATAAGCTTAAATACAAATAAATAATTGCTATAGCAAGATAGTAATAAATGTTCAGCATATATAGGGACAAATTGGGATAACAATGACTGAAAAGAAGGGGAGTCAAAGATCCAGATTCATAAAAGGGAATGGAGATAAGGCACGTGCAGAAGAAAAGAGATGACTCTATATATATAACTATCCTTTATATATTCATAATGGTAACCACATATCAAAGATTCAGAACTGAAGTATATAACATAAAACAAGAAGAACCAGAGGGAAGACCCACAAAACCAATCAAAATAAAGAAAACAAAAACACAAGGACAAGGAAGCAATGGAAATACCAAGTTACCAGAAAGCAAAAGATAAAATGGCTATAAGGAGACCTCATATTTCAATAATCACCTGAAATATAAATGGACTGAACTCACCAATAAAAAGGCACAGAGTTGCAGAATGCTTCAAAAAACAAAACCCAACCATATGCTGCCTCCAGAAGACACATCTCAGCTCCAAAGGCAAATATAGACTCAAAGTGAAAGGGTAGAAAATGATATTTCAAGCAAATGGTATTCAGAGAAAAGCAGGAGTAGCAGTACTAATATCAGATGAAATAGACTTCAAAATTAAAAAGATAAAGAAAGATATGGAGGGACACTTCATAATCATAAAGGGAATCATGCACCAAGCAGACATAACAATTATTAATATCCATATTCTCAATCAGAGAGCCCCAAAATATGTAAAGCAATTACTAACAGTACTAAAGGGAGAAATAGAACAAAACACTATCATAGTAGGGGACTCAAATACCCCACTGTCAGATATGGACAGATCATGCAAACAGAAAATGAATAAGGAAAGAACATTCTTAAATGACACATTAGACCAACTGGACATAATTGGCATTTATGAAGCCTTCCATCTCAAACAGCTGCTTATACATTCTTCTCTAGTGCAGGTGGAATATTCTCAAGGATTGAACACATACGGGGACAGAGAGATAGCTCCAACAAATATTAGAGTGCTGAAATCATACCAACCATATTCTCTGATCATAATGCTTTGAAACTAGAGATGAACTGTAAAAAGAATGCAGGAAGAACCATAAATACATGGAGATTAAACAATATGCTACTGAAGAATAAATAGGTCAGAGAAGAAAGAAAAAGATCAAGAGATACAGAGAAACAAAAGAGAATGATCGTACAACATATCAAAACTTTTGGGATACAGCAAAAGCGGTCATAAGAGGAAAGTTCATATCATTATGGGCCTATCTCCAAAAACAAGAATGAGCCCAAATGATCGACCTAACGTTTCATCTTAGAAAACTAGAAAAGGAAGAACAAAGGAAGCCTAAAGTCGGTAGAAGGAAAGAAAGAATCACAATTAGAGCTGAAATAAATGAAATTGAAAACAAAACAAACAAAAAAAAAACAATAGAAAAAGTAAATGCAACAAAGACCTGGTTCTTTGAGAAGGTTAATGAAATTGACAAATTCTTGACTAGACTCACTAAAGAAAAAAGAGAAAGGACACAAAGAAACAAAATCAGGGATGAAAGAGGGGAAATGACCATAGACACTGCAGAAATACAAAGGATCGTACAAGAATACTATGAAAAAGTATATAACACCAAAGTTAATAACCTAGAAGAAATGAACCAGTACTTAAAAAGATACAACCTTCCTAGATGGAATCAAAGAGAACTTCAAAATCTAATACACCAATCAGCAGTATGGAAATTGAAGCAATCATCAAAAACCTACCGAAAAGTCAAAGTCCAGGACCAGATCGCTTTACCAGTGAATTCTACCAAACATTCAAAGAAAATTTAATACCTATTCTCCTCAAACTCTTCCAAAAAATTGAAGAGGAGGCAATACTTCACAATTCATTTTATGAGGCTAGTATTATCATGATACCAAAACCTGATAAAGATAACAAAAAAAATAAAATAAAATAAAAAGAAAACTACAGACCGATATCTCTCATGAACACAGATGCAAAAATCCTATATAAGATACTAGCGAACCAAATACAGCAACATATTTAAAAGATTATACACCACGATCAAGTGGGCTTCATCACAGAGGCACAGGGATAGTTCCTCATACGCAAATCAATTAATGTGATACACCACATAAATGAACTAAAAAATGAGAATCATGTGATCATATCAATAGATACAGAAAAAGCCTTCGACAAGATACAGTATCCATTTATGATGAAAACACTTAACAAAAGTGGTATAAAGGAAATTACCTTAACATAATAAAGGCTATCTATGACAAAA
>NW_011888965.1:933444-935058 GCF_000151845.1 Pteropus vampyrus
CAAACATTCAGAACTGAAGTATATAACACGAAACAAGAAGAACCAGAGGAAAAATCCAGAAAAGCAAACCAAAATAGAGAAAACAGAAACACAAGGACAAGAAAGCAATAAAAAGAGCAAGCAACCAGAAAGCAAAATATAAAATGGCTATAAGAAGACCCCATATTTCAATAATCACCCAAAATGTAAATAGACTGAACTCACCAATAAAAAGGCACAGAGTTGCAGAATGGATCAAAAAACAAAATATGCAGCCTCCAGGAGACACATCTCACTTCCAAAGACAAATATAGACTCAAAGTGAAAAAATGGAAAACAATATTTCAAGCAAATGACATTCAAAGCAAAGCAGGAGTAGCGGTACTAATACCAGATGAAACAGACTTCAAAATCAAAAAAGTAAATAAAGATACAGAGGGACTCTTCATAATCAAAAAGGGATTCATGCACCAAGAAGACATAACACTTTTTAATATCTATGCTCCCAATCAGGGAGCCCCAAAATATGTAAAGCGATTACTAACAGAACTAAAAGGAGAAACCAACCAAAACACTATCATAGTAGGGGACTTAATACCCTACTATCAGATATGGACAGACCATCCAAACAGAAAATTAATAAGGAAATAACATCCTTAAATGACACATTAGATCAACGGGACATATTTGACATTTACAAAGCCTTCCATCTCAAAACAGCTGCTTATACATTATTCTCTAGTGCACATGAAACATTCTGAAGGACTGACCACATACTGGGACACAAAGATAGCCTCAACAAATATAGGTATGTTGAAATAATACCAACCATATTCTCTGATCATAATTCTTTGAAACTAGACATCAACTGCATAAAAAAGGTGGGAATAACCACAAATATATGGAGATTAAACAACATACTATTGAAGAATAACTGGATCAGAGAAGAAAGAAAAAGAGAGATCAGGAGATACATAGAAACAAATGAGAATGATAGTACGACATATCAAAACTTTTGGAAACAGTAAATGCAGTCATAAGAGGAAAGTTCATATCATTATGGGCCTATCTCCAAAAACAAGAATGAGCACAAATAAATGACCTAATGCTTCATCTTAGAAAACTAGAAAAGGAAGAACAAATGAAGCCTAAAATCAGTAGAAGGAAAGAAATAATGAAAATCAGAGCAGAAATAAAGGAAATTGAAAACAAACAAATAAAAAACAATAGAAAAAATAAATACAACAAAGAGTTGGTTCTTTGAGAAGGTTAATAAAATTGACAAATCCTTGGCTAGACTCACTAAAGAAAAAAGAGCAAAGACACAAATAAACAAAATCAGGGATGAAAGTGGGGAAATGACGACAGACACCGCAGAAATACAAAAGATCACACAAGAATACTATAAAAAAGTATATAACACCAAAGTTAATAAACTGGAAGAAATAGACCAGTACTTAGAAGGATACAACATTCCTAGATGGAATCAAGAAGAACTGCAAAATCTAATACACCAATCAGCAGTATGGAAATTGAAGCAATCATCAAAAACCTACCGAAAAGTCAAAGTCCAGGACCAGATCGCTTTACCAGTGAATTCTACCAAACATTCAAAGAAAATTTAATACCTATTCT
>NW_011888965.1:935108-937204 GCF_000151845.1 Pteropus vampyrus
CAAAATCTAATACACCAATCAGCAGTATGGAAATTGAAGCAATCATCAAAAACCTACCGAAAAGTCAAAGTCCAGGACCAGATCGCTTTACCAGTGAATTCTACCAAACATTCAAAGAAAATTTAATACCTATTCTCCTCAAACTCTTCCAAAAAATTGAAGAGGAGGCAATACTTCACAATTCATTTTATGAGGCTAGTATTATCATGATACCAAAACCTGATAAAGATAACAAAAAAATAAAATAAAATAAAAAGAAAACTACAGACCGATATCTCTCATGAACACAGATGCAAAAATCCTAAATAAGATAATAGCAAACCAAATACAGCAACATATTTAAAAGATTATACACCACGATCAAGTGGGCTTCATCACAGAGGCACAGGGATAGTTCGACATACGCAAATCAATTAATGTGATATACCACATAAATAAACTAAATAATGAGAATCATATGATCATATCGATAGATGCAGAAAAAGTCTTTGAGAAGATACAGCATCCGTTTATGATCAAAACACATAACAAAATCGGTATAGAAGGAAATTATCTTAACATAAGAAAGGCCATTTATGACAAACCCTCAGCCAACATTATACTTAATGGTGAAAAAATAAAAAAAAACTTCCCTCTAAGATCAGGAATAAGGCGAGGCTGTCCACTATTGCCACTGTTATTCAATATAACATTGGAGGTCCTAGCGAGTGCAATCAGATAAGAGAAAGATATAAAAGCATCCAAATAGGAAAAGAAGAAGTCAAACTGTCGCTATTTGAGGATGACATGATTCTCTATATAGAAAACCCTAAAGACTCCGCAAGAATACTACTAGAAACAATAAGCAAATACAGTAAAGTCTCTGGATACAAAATCAATGTTTAAAAATCCATAATGTTCCTATACCCTAACAATGAAGTGTCAGAAAAAGAAATGGAAAAAATAATTCCTTTTGCAATTGTAACAAAAAGAATAAAATAACTATGAATAAATTTAACGAAATGTGAAGGACCTATATAATGAAAACTATAAGACCTTATTAAAAGAAATTGAAGAAGATACAAAGAAATGAAAAGATATGCCGTGTTCTTGGATTGGAAGAATCAACATAGTTAAAATGACCTTATTACCTAAAGCATTATACAGATTTAATGCAATCTCAGTCAAAATCCCATCAGCATTTTTTAAAGAAATAGAACAAAACTTCATCAGATTTCTATGGAAGCACAAATGATTCCTAATTGCCACAAGCTATCCTGAGAAAAAGAATGAAGCTGGAGGCATCACTCTGCTCTACTTCAAATTCTACTACAAAGCGACGATAATCAAAACAGCATATTGGCAGAAAAACAGACACATGGACCAGTGGAACAGGATTGAGAGTCCAGAGATAAACCCATATTTATATGGACAAACAATTTTCTACAAAAAAAAACAAAACAAAACAAAACAAAACAAAACATACAGTGGAGAAGGGAAAGTCTCTTCAATAAACGGTGCTGGGAAAACTGGAAAGCCACCTGCGAAAGAATGAAACTAGACTGTTGTCTATCACCACACTCCAAAATTAACCCAAAATGGATTAAGGACTTGAATATAAGACCTGAAGCAATAAAATGCATAGAAGAAAACATAAGAACTAATCTCAAGGACCTTGGACTTAATGAGGATTTTATGAATTTGACCTCAAAGGCAAGGGAAGTAAAAGCTAAAATAAATGAATGGGACTACATCAAACTGAAAAGCTTCTGCCCAGCAAAAGAAAGCGTCAACAAGGTAAAGAGACAGTCATCCGAATGGGAAATATATTTGCAAGCAACACCTCTGATAAGGGCCTGATATCCAAAATATACAAAGAACTCACACAACTCAATAACAACAAAAAACAAATGATCCAATCAAAAAAATGGGCAGAGGACCTGAACAGACACTTTTCCATAGAGGACATACAAAAGGCCAACAAATATTTGAAAAGATACTCAACATCGCTAGCTGTTAGGGAAATGAAAATCAAAACCACAATGAGATACCATCTCACACCTGTTAGAATGGCTATAATCAACAGGACAAGCAATAACAAATGTTGGAGAGGATGG
>NW_011888965.1:945249-946765 GCF_000151845.1 Pteropus vampyrus
TAAAGGAAATTACCTTAACATAATAAAGGCTATCTATGACAAAAACTCAGCCAACATTATACTTAATGGTGAAAAACTAAAAAATTTCCCTCTAAGATCAGGAAGAAGGCAAGGCTGTCTACTATCGCCACTGTTATTCAACATAACATTGGAAGTCCTAGCAAGTGCAGTCAGGCAAGAGAAAGATATAAAACGAAAAAGTCAAACTGTTGCTATTTGTGGATGACATGATTCTCTATATAGAAAACTCTAAAGATTCCAAAAGAACACTGCTAGAAACAATAAGCAGATAGAGTAAAGTCTCTGGATACAAAATCAACGTTCAAAAATTCAGAGAATTTTTATGTGTTAATAATGAAGTGTTAGAAAAAGAAATGGAAAACATAATTCATTTCATAATTGCAACAAAACAAATAAAATACCTATGAATAAATTTAATGAAACATGTGAAGGACCTTATTAAAAGAAATCGAAGAAGGTAAAGAAATGGAAAGATATTCCACGTTCTTAGATTGGAAGAATCAACATAGTTAAAATGACCATATTATCTAAAGCATTATACGGATTTAATGCAATTCCCATCAAAATCCCATCAGCATTTTTTAAAGAAATAGAACAACAACAACAAAAAAATCATTAGATATGTGTGGAAGCACAAAAGATCCCGAATTGCCAAAGCCATCCTGAGAGGGAAAAAAAAAAAAAAAACGAGGCTGGAGGCATCACTCTGCTCGACTTCAAATTATACTACAAAGCGACAGTAATCAAAACAGCATGGTACTGGCAGCAAAACAGACACACGGACCAGTGAAACAGAATCGAGATTCCAGAAATAAACCCATATTTATATGGGCAAATAATTTTCTACAAAAAGACAGTGGAGAAGGAAAAGTTTCTTCTATCAATGGTGCTGGTAAAACTGGAAAGCCATCTGCAAAAGAATGAAACTAGACTGTTGTCTATCACCACACACCAAAATTAACTCAAATGGATTAAGAACCGGAATATAAGACCTGAAACAATAAAATGCATAGAGGAAAACAAAGGAACTAAACTCAAGGACCTTGGACTTAAGAAGATTTTATGAATTTGACCTCTAAAGCAAGAGACGTAAAAGCTAAAATAAATGAATGGGACTGCATCAAATTAAAAAGCTTCTGCTCAACAAAAGAAATTGTCAACAATGTAAAGAGACAACCATCCTTATGGGAAAATATGTTTGTAAGCAACATCTCTGATAAGGGTCTAATATCCAAAATATACAAAGAAATCATATGACTCAATAACAACAAAAAAATAAATGATCCAATCAAAAAATGGGCAGAGGACATGAACAGACACTTCCCCCTAGAGGACATACAAATGGCCAACAAATATTTGAAAAGATACTCAACATTGCTAGCTATTAGAGAAATGCAAATCAAAACCAAAAAGAGATACCATCTCACACCTCTTAGAATAGCTATAATCAACAGGACAAGCAATAACAAATGTTGGAGAGGATGCGGAGAAAAAG
>NW_011888965.1:946821-947218 GCF_000151845.1 Pteropus vampyrus
AAAAAATGGGCAGAGGACCTGAACAGACACTTTTCCATAGAGGACATACAAAAGGCCAACAAATATTTGAAAAGATACTCAACATCGCTAGCTGTTAGGGAAATGAAAATCAAAACCACAATGAGATACCATCTCACACCTGTTAGAATGGCTATAATCAACAGGACAAGCAATAACAAATGTTGGAGAGGATGGAGAGAAAAAGGAACCCTCATACTCTGCTGGTGGGACTGCAAATTGGTACAGCCACTATGGAAAACAGTATAGAGGTTCCTTAAAAAAGTAAGAATTGACCTACCATATGACCTAGCAATCCTCTACTGGTTATTTATTCCAAAGACTTGAAAACCCATAGCTGAAAAGATATTTGCCCACCAATGTTCATAGCAGCATTATT
>NW_011888965.1:947268-950289 GCF_000151845.1 Pteropus vampyrus
CCTAGCAATCCTCTACTGGTTATTTATTCCAAAGACTTGAAAACCCATAGCTGAAAAGATATTTGCCCACCAATGTTCATAGCAGCATTATTTACGATGGCCAGGACATGGAAGCAACCAAAGTGTCTTACGATAGATGATTGCCTAAAGCAGCTATGGTACATATATACAATGAAATACTACTCAGCCATAAGAAGTGATGAAATACTGCCATTTGCTACAACCTGGGTGAACCTCGAGATAATCATGGTAAGCAAAATATGCAAGACAGAAAAAGTTGAAAATCACATGATATCACTTATATTTGGGATATAAACCTAAAAGCAAAAATGAACAAGACAAACAGAGACTGATGCGCATAAACTATAGACTAGTGGTTACCAGAGGACTATAGAGTAGTGGTTACTAGTGTGGTGGAAGAGGAAGGGAGAGGTAGACAGGGTAAAGCGGGTAAAATATAGGGGGTAGGGGGAGTATGAAGTGGGTAAAGTGGATCAAATATATGGTAGCTAAAGGAAACTGGACTTTGGGTGGTGAACACACAATAGAATATACAGATGTCAAATGATAATGTACACCTGAAAATTATGTGATTGTATTAACCAATATTACCCCGATAAACTTAATTTTAAAAAAATAAATAAATAAAATTAAAAAATAAAAAATGGCAATATTCCCTCTAAAAAATTATATCTAAGGATTAATCAGGTACAAAATGAAAATAACAATTTGCAAAATAACCATAATAGTAAAATCCATTTTCCAAAACAAAGTTTCCATATATGCATGTATAGGTTTGCATAAATATACAAGTTGTGGAAATGTACACACCAAACTCTTAACATTGGTTATCTAGAATGGGAACAGGGAAAGAATCTGAGGGGGAAGAGATTATTATTTTTTTTTTACTTTATACATTTCCATTTAATAAGCATGTATTATTTTTGTACCTCTAATAAAGGACTAAGTGAAACAATTAAAAACTCAACTCTCTGGTGAAACAAGTAAAAAAACAAAAGTCCCTTTGCCCATGCAAATCACTCTTCTCTCTCTCTAACCCCTAGTAACAGTTGGATATTCTTCAAAAAATATTTTTGCACATGACTGCAAATATATATCGTGGCATGGTGAAGGCAAATTCAACAATGCAATAGGGAATAAAGAAAAGGCTCTAGTGGGGAAGCAAAGTGTCAGCAAGAAGAGCCATGAAGTTTCTCTTCCATTGCCATCCAACAGAGAAGCCCAGAGTCTGTTGGAAATACCATAGTTGTGCCCCATGAGAGGGACCGTGTCCACTGTAGCTTCCAATTTTTTAGAAGGTAGGCCTTAAAATGGCTTTACCTGAGAAGAAAAAAAATATTGTGAGCTCCAACACTGAAAAGCAAGAGTGCCAGTTGTTTAAGAAGTACTGGGAAACACCAGATGCCTAGCACCTGGAGAACTTGGAACTCATAGGAAGGTACAAACCCTCCTGTTAGGGAGAAGCTCTTATTCCAGTGGGAATTCAAGCTGTGGAGTGCCCTTGTAGTTTGGGTAAAAGTGGTCCCAGGTAGGCCAGCAACCCAAAAAGAGCCCCCCGGGAAGGCATTTTTGGACCTCTCACTATCCAAAATGGGATCATATTGTTCTGTGACTTACTGTATTTATTTAATAATGTATCTTAGATATCATCCCATATCTGCATAAGCAGATTTAATTCATTTTTATTGTTGCATTATATTAATATAGCATAATTTATTTAATCAATTTCTTATTGATGTACATTTAACTTTTTAGTTTATTATTACTGCAGATAATGCTGCAATGAATATCACTGTGGCATATTTTGGCACGCTTTTATGAGTGTATCATTTATTTGAATTTTTCATAGTCAAATTGAGAAATTCAAGTAATTTTGAATGCTGATAGATATTGTAAAATTGTTTTCTAAAAATGCTGCCCCAATTCATACTATCAATAGTACATAAAGTATCTACTTCCTGTACCTCTCCAAAAACAGGTATTATGTTTTTAAATTATTTTTATTAATTTTTCGATACGATATACATGACATGGAATTCCATTGTTTCACTTTGCCTTTCCTTAATCATGAACAAAGTTGAGCATTATTGCATATGTCTCCTTTAATTTTATATTTCTTTTTCTATAAGCATCCTATTTATATCTTTAGCTGACTTGTTACAGTAGTTCCCCCTCATCTGGAAGGGATACGTTCTAAGACCCTCAGTGGATACCTAAAACCATGGATACTATTGGACCCTATATATGCAATGTTTTTTTTTTCCTATAAATACATAACTATGATAAAGTTTAACTTACAAATTAGGTATAAGAGATCAGCAACAGAACTAATAATAAAATAGAACAATTATAACAATAAACTGTAATAAAAGTTAAGTGAATGTGCTCTCTCTTGCTCTCCAAATATATTACTTTATTGTATTCACTATTTTTCTTGTGATGGTGTGAGATTATAAAATGCCAAACCTATTCCTGAATCTATGTAATCATTCCTAATTTGCAGTAAAGGGCTTAGTGTCACTTGTTTCACGGGATCTCTTCCTAAAATCTTCCTGTAGTCTCAATGCTTTCTGGCTCAACACATTGCTGTTAATCAGAACATGTTTTCTGTTTATGTCTTCTTCCCATGAATTTAATATCTTTTCCATCTTAACTAAGTATATATCATGCACTATGGCTGTTAACTTTTGCAGTTTGAAGTGTGACAGCAAAACCAGCACACATTTCTTTTTCATTCTTCATAAATTCATGGAAGAAGATTTATTCTTACCATAGATCTTGGCAACCTCAGCATATGATTTTTTTTTTTATTTAGTCGAGAAATTTCACCTTTTCACTTAAAGGAAGCACTTTTCTTTGGCATATCCGAATTGCCAGCATCATTACTCTTGCACTTTGGGACCAGTATTTAGTAAAATAAGGGTTACTTGAACATAATCACGGTGATACTGTGACTCTTGATTTGATAACCAAGATGGCTACTAAGTGACTAATTGGTAG
>NW_011888965.1:951489-953812 GCF_000151845.1 Pteropus vampyrus
CACTTTTCTTTGGCATATCCGAATTGCCAGCATCATTATTCTTGCACTTTGGGACCAGTATTTAGTAAAATAAGGGTTACTTGAACATAATCACGGTGATACTATGACTCTTGATTTGATAACCAAGATGGCTACTAAGTGACTAATTGGTAGGGAGCATATTCAGGGTGAAGACACTGGATAAAGGGATGATTCACATGCTGGGCAGGACAGGATGGGACATCTCAAGATTTCATCATGCTACTTAGAATGGTTTGCAATTTAAACATGAACTATTTATTTCTGGAATTTTCTTTTTAATATTTTCAGACCTGGGTTGGTAATCATGGAAAGCAGAATCAAAGGTAACGAGGACTAACGTATTTTGTTATCCATTATTTGCTTATATATAAAGAGTATCTTGTAAATTAAAAAAAAAAATTAAATTGCCCCATATTATATGCCCAGTGATTGTTTCAAAGTTTGCCTTTTAGACTTTGTTCATTTTTCACTTCAGCATATTTTAAATTTTTTATAGTCAAGTTTATGGCTTTTGGGTTTTATGTCCTTGTTATAAAAGTCTATCAAACTTCAAGATTATATATATATTCACTAGTTTTTTTTCTTTATCCTACTTTCATCATTTAACTATATTTAAATATTTGACTCATCTGAAATTTGTTTTGGTGCAAACTGAGAAGTAAGAATCCATGTTTACTTCTTTTCCTGTCATCTCAAAACCATTTATCCTTTCTCTATTGCTGACAAATGACAGCTTTAATATATATCAAATTTCCATATATTATTTCAGTCTATTTATGGACTCTTTATTGTAGTCCATTCACTTCTTGCCTAGTTCTTCTCCAGTCCCAGCTGTGTTAATTACTGCAGCATCAAAATATATATTAATATGTATTAGAAATTCTCATGTACCTTATATCACATCTACATATACCTATTACAGAAATTCGATTTTCTAAAAGATTTAAGACAGTGAAACAAGTTTTATTCCTTTGGTTTACAGTATGCCAAATAATTTAATTTTTTACTTTTCAACCAATTGTTTTGATATTATATACAATTAATATCTCGAGTATCTTGATCCTTTAGACAGTCTGCACATACAATTTAGCCCCTTCCAATAGCAACATTCATTTCATTTTATTCTGTTTTACTTGTGGAAAGCTCTTTGAATGAGTTACAGTCTTAATTATGTTGATTTGTAGAACCAAATTGTAAAGAACTGCAATTTCCTTTTGTCTATTACTATAAAGCAATCTGAATTCCAACTGTCAGATCCTGGAAAAAAAATTACTCTCTAGTTATGATATGTATGTTTGCATATATGTGATATTAAGTTTATATAATAATCTAGTTAAATACAAAAAGAATGTCACTGCCTTAGATGTTCATTTATCCAGAATAGAACATGTTGAATCATTCATCAAATATCAATAGTAATTTTATTTTCATACATTCCAAATACATTTTATTTTTACAGAGTGTATACTTCATTTTAATTTTTAAAAGCTCACACTACTATGTCATTGACTTTTACCTGTTATGCTTATTTAGACAAAATTACTTTCATTTCTTAGTGCATTTAATTTCCCAGCCACTAACATCAGGGTAAAGTATAATCTTCTTGATTTAATTTTTCTAAATTAAATAATTATCCATATAATAAAACCTAAAACATTTTCCAAGGCAATCCAGCCTCTGATCAGCATGCATAGGGAATTATTTTTATGAATATATTACAAGCAAAGAATAAATAAGGAACAATTTAGCAATTCACACTCTAATGTGGAAGGAACTTAGATGTAGCTATTCTTAATCAAATTGGGCAATTAAAGTAGTTTTTAGTCAAAATGAAGAGCATATCATCAAATGATTTTATATACCCTTAAAATTATTTGTTCATGAATTTCCTTCTAATTAATTCTATATTTAACACGAGGTATTATCAAGTATGTTTCCTTTCTCCCTTCTTTCTGTCCTTTCATCAAACCTGCTTCTAATTTAACACCTGTTCTTTGCTAATGAGACATTGAAATGTTGTATTAGTCTTCTGCATGTGAAAAGGAAAGGACTCTAAACAATCCTTCTCTTGGCTCTTGTATCTAGATAGAACTAAAACCTGACCTAAGCTATAAGGATCAGTCTCATATATATCATTTATGATCACTTCTCTAGTCCTCAAATCAATTGTCCACCCAAGGTCACAGAACCACAGAATCCAGTGTCACGTCTGTTATATTGTACTGCCTTAAAATATCAAGAACTAAGAATTGGCAGTCTATTTTTTCAGTTATCCTTTGGTCTGATTACTTAGCAATATCTA
>NW_011888965.1:953862-962967 GCF_000151845.1 Pteropus vampyrus
GAGTGAGATGGAGTAAATGGAGTCAAATATGTGGTGACAGAAAGAAATCTAACTACAGGTGGTGAACACACAGTGTAAATATATATATGCCTTATTGTTAAAGTGCACAGCTGAAACTTATTTGCTTTCATCAGCCAATGTCACTATAAAAAATAAATCATTTAAAAAAATAAAATAACATTGAAAGGAGTAAAAAAAGTGACAATAACAAAAATCATTGTGAAATTTAAACAAGCAGTTAAACACAGCACATGGCTATTTCTCAGCGGTGGCTCAAGTTGAGGGCAGTGGTGAGAACTACGGAATGTTAATTCTTTAATGAGAGACCTCTATGTATCTCTTACCTGCATCAACTTATATGTGTTGAAACATGCAAACAATTACTCAATAAAATAACCTTTAAAGAGTCCCATCAGTACAATATATCTAATGAGCCAGACACAGATACATTGATAATATAGATATTATAACATCGTCTTCTTCAAAGGAAATATAGAATGAAATCAGAGACTTATGAAAATGGAAAGGCTCAGAATGCAATATTATTCATATTAAGATTTAATTCCGAAAGTGAAATCTTATTCAGATGACTAAAGAATTGTTTTCTTAATATACAGAACTTATAATACTTGCTATAGTCCTCTCCCTGCCCCTCACCAGAAAAAAAGACCCATAGAGCTATTGTAGAACTACCTTGATATTTCTCATTCAAATAAAGATCCTTTTTGTCCCTCTGCTCCATAATTCTATTTTAAATAGCTCCCAATCACAGCACCAGAATCAAATTAATAATTCAAATCATGACTATAAAATGAAATTCTTAGTGAATGTTTACCCGCAAGTTAAGAGGAGGAGGTATTTAATACCCCAGAAACTCTCCATGTTATTGGAACTGGGCCCTAACACTGAAACTGGTTGACTCCTAAGGGACCTAACAATGAAACCATACCATAAGAGTTTTTTTCTCTCTAGTTTTTTCAGTGTTTTTCAGTAGATAACACCAGGCCTCCTCACTGCACTCCAGAGACCATCAGACCTAGCAGAGTCAAACTGGGCCCAGAGGCTTGAGCAGGCACAGTTAACAGTCGACAACTCTATGCTGACCTAGACTGCATAGCAGAACCAAGATTTACGGAAGTCAGCTAACAGAGTTGTCGCTGTTTGCCACCCAGAACCCTTTTAAAAAGTGAGAGTTCCATCAATGAGGAAAATTCATGCATAGACCAAACAGGGACACAGATAGGACTGACCAATCAAATTTTGCCAGATTGAATTTACTTTGTTCCTGCCTGCCCTCTTTCACATTCCTTACCCTTAGATGGCTTAGTTCCAAGATTATCCAATCAGACCCCCTTAACTAGAATTAGTGAATATGTATATCACCTCCTTACCTGATTCTTTAGATTTCCTTCAAATCTTTATTCCAAGAGACTAATTTGAGCTTCATCTCTGATCTCTTCATTAGGCTGCTTCACAAATAAAAAACACTCTTCTTTGCAAAAAAACCTGTTGCCTCAGAATCTGGCTTCTCTGTAGCACAGAGCAAAGGACCCACAAACTTCGGTCAGAAACATCATTAATTTGCCTCTCCTCTACCCACTAGCCATGCCCAAAGTTTGTATGGTGCTTCTCTTTTCCCTCCTAACTCTTTTTTTAGACCTTTCACTTTGCTCATCAGCCTGACACTAATCTACTGTTTCAGATCATGTTTTCTGATAGTACAAAATACTCAGTTAAGAGCAATAGCTTTGGTGACAGGCAGATTTAGGTTTAACTCACACCAACGTTTAGTAATAGAATTCAGGGCAAATTATTTAACCACTTTAACTCAATTTTATCATCTGTAATTTTTTTTTTTTTAAATAAGGCAAAGTGAAAATAAAAGATGATATGTTCAAGACTTAGGTATATGTCTAAATAAATGGTAGATACTGTTTCCTCAGTGCTCATTCTTGTTTTTATCCCCAGCTTATTGCCTGACACCTAGCAACAACCTGTGCTTGATTTGCTTTCACCTTTCTGACTCTCAACTCCTCCCTGATTCTGGCCTCTTCCTCTGACAATGACCTGATAAGTAAGAAAAAGCCCTTATAGCATGTTGGAAGGTAATAAAGTATGGTTACTTAAAAATACATATATTGAACTATGGTGGAGTTATGCAGTTAATCAAGATATAATACAGCTAATTTATCCAGCTAATCCAAACTATTTAACAAATCACTAGACTGGGAACTTCAGAAACTACTACTCCTTGGTACATTTAGCATTGTTTAATTTTCTTTTTTTTCTGCCCTACCAATAGCGGCAAACAGATTTATTTGGTAACATGAGTCTAGACTTTTCCCAGTTATTTGTAACTGTTGGTTTTGTTAACCCTCTAGCAAGGCTGGGGCCTCAACTCAGGGTTGTAAGAATCAGTGACCTTCCCAAAGGATAACAATTCAACAATCAGAGGGTTTTCATGTTATTTGGTACAGTAAGTGTTTTTGAACTGCTGTGATATGTATGCACAATTGCCATTCTGCAAATGTCTTCTGGAGATAAGACTGGCTTTGAAAGTATTTCTAAACCTAAGCATAGGGTTCCTTCACTAAACTGTGAGTTCCCTGAGGGCAGGAAATGTGTCTCTTTTCATTTTTACTCTGAGGATTAAGCGTGCTTAGTAAACAATTAATTCATTGAATTCATTTATAGAATTCTGGATCAACTTAGAGATTGATTTTTCAGATATTTTCATCAAAAAGTGACAATAATTCTGAGAAGAGATTTTCCTGGCAGGCTGCTGCATGGTCTCTGCAAATAATTCCTAGGAGCTAAACTGAGACTGTTTGCTTCTTTGTTTTCTTTCTTTCTTTCTTGAAATAAGGTGGAAAATAATATTAATATGAAGGCCTTTATATATTTTTTATTTGTTTTAGTATTTTAGTCAGAAAGAGGTGCAGATGAAGCCCTAAATATAATTTATGATTTTCTTGATATTTCTGGTTGTCATCTTACGACTGCATTGTCAAGCTTTTTCAATAATTTTTTTATAAATGAATTTATTCAAATTAGGAGATTTTTTTTTAACAAATTCTTTATATTCTCACTATTGACAGAGGCTTAGAGGCTAGTTTTCAAATGTCTTGAGATCAGAACAATTGTTCCATTTGATGTAGATCAAAGTCTGAAGCATAGGGACTATTCATGTGAATCTGGCACTGTGGTGAAGAGTTTTCCATGTTAGATGATTTATTCTCTATGATGCTTGTTTCCTGGTCCATACCTGAATCCTGTCGTGTGTGTGTGTGTGTGTGTGTGTGTGTGTGTGTGTGTGTGTGTGTGTTTGTGTGTGTTTACTCTTGTGAAAATTGTGGTCCCTAGTGTTTTCTCTCACCCTAAACTAATCAATTACATCCTATGATGTCCGCTAATAATCTAGTATGAGGAACTGTTGTGCCAGGAGTCTAATGTCACTTCAGGACATTTTCATCCAATTCTCATCTTTCTGTATCACCAGCATATCAAACTCAAGATGCTCAAAGTGAACCTCATCTTCCATCCCAAACTTGCTTCTCTCTGCATTCCATATTTTCCTTACACATACCTACATCATCTCCTTATGGAGGCTTAAAATATCAGGGTACTCATCAGCCATTCTCTTTCGCTTACTTCCCTCATTCAATCAGTTGCTTAGGTCTGATGATTTTACCCCTTTTGTATCCCCTTAGTTAAAATTTACTTCTCATTTCTAATGCTACTATAATCTACTCAATTAATTTAATATAATAAACATTTATTAGGTATGCATTTGTGTCAGGTGCCTTGGAAAGGACTAAGGATACAAAGATGAATATAACATACTCTCTATTCTCAATTATCTTCAAGTGTTGTGGATATTAGTATAGAAGTCTGAGAGTGAAGTGAGGCATTCCTGAAGGGATGGTCAGTTTTCCCTGGGGTTGATGAGAAGTCTTCATAAAGGACCTATAAATAGAATTGAGTGTGTATATTATTATTCAATCAAAAGCTTAGGTATAGAACTGAAGGTAGGGAAAGGTATTCAAAGTATAGAAAAAAAAAAGGTTGGAAGAATAATGTGCAACAGAAAGGCAATTCAGTGGATATAAAGCCGGAGAGGTAGATCAGGATACAGATCACTGAAGGCCTTGAAGCCATGCTAAGAAGATTCTATTTCATCCAGTTGGTAATGTAGAGTCATTGAAGAATTTTAAGTAAAAGAGTATTTCTTTCAGAAATAAACAGACTTCCATTTTAGAAATATGACTGTGGTGACAGAGTAAATGGATTAGAGATGTGGCAAGATCTAGAGAAGATATATTAGAAGATTATGGAAGTAGTGCAAGATAAAGATGATTAGGATCTAAAGTAAGACTGTAAAAGATTAAGAAGAGGAGACAGATAAAGTTCAGGGAGTGGTAGAGTTTATAATTCCTATCTGGCATCTGCTCTGGGTCATAGTCACTGGGGTTGGAAATATAAGAAGGAAATTAGAAAAAATGTTTCATTTTTAAACATCTTTAAACACACTGAATTTGAGATGTGAATGGGCATACATGTAGATAAATTCAGCAGAAAATCTTGAATCTCCTGAAGTTCGAGAGAGAAACAGAGATTTGGATTGGGAATTGTTCATACATAGGTAATATTATAAGTCATAAAAATGGTTAACATTACCCATTATATTAGTTGGGTTTTGTCACTTTTAAGTGACAAAAAATCCAAAAGAAGAGTAGCTTAAATATAAAGAATTTTATTTCTCCATTCAAAGGTAAACAGTTCAGGGCTGCTAAGGTGGCTTCTCAAAGTCATGATGAATGCAGGCCCCTTCCATATGCTGCTCCATCGTTCTCAAGCCATGGCTTTAACTGCATGATCCAAGATAACTGCTTGAGCTCCAATCATCATACCTGTATTCCAGCAAGCATGAAGAAGGAAGGAAAGAAGGAATTTATTTCCTAGAAGAGTGCTTTCTGAAAATTGTATACAATATTTCCACCTAATTTCCATTGGTCATGTAGTTTCAGTGGAGTCATGAGTAAGGGAGTCAGGTTGCAGGGAGTTGAAAAATAATACAAGGGAACAAAGTAGAGACAGCAAGTGAAGAATACTTTTCGTAAATTTATCTATCAAAGAAGAAGAGAAACTGAAAGCCATAGACATAGAAATTTGTTTTATTTTTATGTTGGGAGAGGTTTATGTGTATAAAGTACTAAAGATGAGCCATTAGAAAGAAACAGTTTAGCTAATCATTTCAGAGAAAGCAAAAAGAAATAGGAGGATGGAGATAGGTGGGGAAAAATCAAATTTGAAGAGAAGAAACTGCTCTTTCTAGGTCTAAAGGGCAATTTGAGTTCAGGTCTGGCATTTCAGAGGTTCAAAGATATTTATGCTATTTCCAATGTTTGAATTCTTTTTAAAAATGAAGAATTGCCAAAATATGATTGAGAAAACAGTAACGCTTATTTTCAAACTTACTCAATAATTTAGTGGTAGGACTACCTTACTTTTTAGTCACTGTTTCTAGTATACATACTAGACTTCCTCATTTCTTTACCTTTATTCACATTATTCCCCATCTGGATTACATTTCGACATCTACTCAAAGTCCAAAATGAAATTCAAGTGCCATTTCCTGCCTGCCTCCTCTGTTCTCTTAACTAGAAATTATTTCTTCATCCTCTGAACTTCTTGAGCACTTAGATACACCTCTTTTTTGTCAATTATATTTTTCAGTTTTGATTTATAGTTACTTACCTACAGGCTTTATCTTCTTTTATATTAATTGCTTTGTCAAATTTGGATCTCAGTTAAA
This sequence comes from Pteropus vampyrus, assembly GCF_000151845.1. Taxonomy (NCBI): domain Eukaryota; kingdom Metazoa; phylum Chordata; class Mammalia; order Chiroptera; family Pteropodidae; genus Pteropus; species Pteropus vampyrus. Next base: position 959,678 of record NW_011888965.1, read on the forward strand.
TTCATTCATTTATCTCCCACACTACGAGAACAGCTCTGGACCCAAAACTGATAATAAAAAATATTTATACAGTTAATGAAAGGAGCCAAGGTACTCCCTTCATGAATCTTGATCATTTTCAACCATGATCATCAGGTTCTCCAAAACATGTGCCCATCCCTAGGCTTCCCAAGGGAATCTCTAAGTTAAACATCCAAAGCAATATAAGTATTGTCTTTGTCTAAATACAAATAGCTCTTTCTTTAAACAAATGCAAGTCAGAAGTCAAAAGTATGGACAATTTTAAGCAAAAGGAGTCCGTCCAGTCTCATTACCAAACCATTTGCTGACCATCTGGCCCATCCCGGCAGTAGCACAAACACCAAGAATACATTGATGGTCAGACTCGAGAAATGTGATGTTCCAGCCAACAAACAGGAACTAACAGTTGCAGTTGCAGGAAGACTACACTGTGATGTGACATTCTGAGACATAGTGGCTCAGTTTGAATTTATAAGTTCACACATCAGGCCAAAAAGGGGAATAAGAACAAGTGCAATAAGTGATACCAAATAAAAATATCAAGGAAAGTTATACAGATATAAAGAAAAGGTCTGTAGGTCATAGATGGATCATGCCAATCACTCATATTTTTATAAAATATCCACACAGAAGCCACATGTATGTACGATAAATCAGGTAATATTTTCTCCCTTTAAATACCACAAAAGTATGGCAAATTATAACCATTTTATACTCACACACAGTCAGTCAGAGGAGAGCATCTTAGAAAATGCCAGTCAGTATTTCTTTTCCACCCTGAGGTGACAAAAAGAAAACTTGCAAGAAACACATTGATATTAAAAGCTCTGTTAAGAGCAGTGTGCTTATACATTATTATATCAAGGTTTATTATAATCAGATATTTTTAAACCATCATCTAATAAATCCAACAGAAAAAGCTAAGGTGCACTAGAATAAAGACTTAGTCCTTGCTGAAGGAGAAAGCTGAAATAGCTTAATTAATTTCTATTCCCTTGATTAAAAAATAAGTAAAGGTAGGATTCTAAGCAAGTAATATAAAGATAATAACTCATTTTTCCTTCTGGAATAAAATATAATTAAAAATTATAAAGCCAAAATAAAAAAAAATAGTAATTTCTTTTTAATGTGTGTAAATATAAAGACACATATACAGTCACAGAATTTTAGAGATTTAATGATTTGATTACATAGTTACTTTATCCATCTCAATCCTCTACATACACTGGCATTACATAAATGTTTGTTAAATGAATGGGTGAATACACTTATGATCAAAGCAATCTAATCAATGCCTACATTTTTTATATGAAAAAAAAATTCCCCAAAAGTTAAAAGACTTGATTAAAATCATGCAGCTAGTGGGAAATCTGGGACTAGAAACAAGATTTCCTGAGGTTTTCTTTTATAAGAACATAAGGGGAGGAGATATTAATACTTAGACACCTATCAAGGCACCACTATAACTATTGTCTTTGATGATGCTAGAGGCTGTGGTCAGGAGATAGTAGGCAAACACTAGATAACCCCCGGTTTACATTTATTGTTACCATGCTGCTGCTTTTATATGTCCTTTCTTGAACAATTATTAAATTATTATTGAACAATAGAGTTGGAAAGGATCTTACTCATTCAAGAAATGTTTATTGAGCATCTACTCTGTGCCAGACACTATTCTAGGTGCTGGAGATACATGAGAGGACAAAAGAGACAAAATTTTTGTCCTCATGGAATTCACATTCTAGTCACCTTAAAGAGGAAAAGTCCCTTACTTTTTTTATAGATGAGAAAACTGAACCCCGGACAGGTGAAGCGACTTACCTACGTTATAATAGTGAGCTTGAAATAGGGCTGAACTTAGAACTCAGGTCTTCCAGTGCACTTCAATTTCCACTATGACATACCGTAACCTTATGACTTTCATGAAAATTCTCATTTTTTTTCTCTTTCCCTCCTTCTCCTACTCCTCTACGCATTCTCCTCCTCTTCCCTCCTCCTCTTCCCTCTTCCTCTCCCTCTCTCTCCCTTCCTCTGTCTTCCTCTCTACCCTACCCTTCCTCTCTCAATATCCCAGGCCACTATGCATCACTATTACACTGGCAATCAAATTACCAAAGTTTTAAATCGCTTTATGGCAATAACAGGAAAAACATAATTAATATAATTTCAGCACCCAGAAACTTTTAAGACTATGTCCCTGCATTTCCATAAATCTGGAGCAAGGGAAGCATAAGAAAGAAAAGGAAGGTAGGTAGGAAGAAAAGAAGAAAAGAAGAGAGTTGGGAAGGAAGGATGAGTAAAAGTAAGCAAGCAGTGCCTTAAAAATGCACACAAACTGCAAATCATGTTTCAAACACTCTGCCACAATGTTAATTGCTGTAGTGTAAAGAGGAAAATTAGTCAGATATGAATTTCTTAGGTCCAACTCAAGAAAGAATGACAGTTAAAATTGTAGACACTTTCAAAAACAAAATGCTCTTTACCATTTGGATGTTCAATTTTCTTGTGTTTTCCAAATAAAATATTTTGAAAAACAGAACGTGAATAATACAGATATGGACTTTCCTTAGTCCCCATTTTTTTTTTATATTGTGTGGTAGTCATATCATTCATAAACATGCATTGTAAATGGCAGAACTGGAAACAGGCTCTTTGAACCCAAATTTGTTGATCATCAGTTTCATTTGGCTGTATGTCTTATGTTTGAAAATATTAATGTTCCTACGTAAAAATAAAGTGGATTATATGTTAAAAAGGGAAAATGTGTACAAAATTTGAAAAATCTTCCGAAGTATGAAAAGAACACTTCATCTGGGATCACAGTATTGGACAAAAGCCAACTTGTACTGATGTACTAAAGAGCCACTAAACCAAACAGGCATTTGGAAAAATATATATTACAAACAAAAATTCAGTTGACCAGGTTCAATAAATTTGTATCTGTTTTTATTTTCGGTTTGCTTGTGGTACTGTATCCACTCAAATCATTTCGTGCTTAGCAAGTGTGAATAGTTTCAGACTTTTTAAAAATTTGACAGAAAGTTTTGAGCTATCTTTCTTTTGTAAAAATAAGCAATTAACAAATCATAACAGTGCATAAGATTCTTTAAACTACTTACCACTAGGCTTAATGCTTTAATTATCTAAAAAGAATGAGAAACATGTTATTATATCCAACCCATATTTCTTAATTTAAAAAAATCATAGACATAATTTTTGTCATGCAAAAAGCTTGAGACTCTTCTACAAAATGTTTTTTTTTCTTTTCA
>NW_011888965.1:964427-982582 GCF_000151845.1 Pteropus vampyrus
AAATTATTAACATGCAATCCATAATTTATTAACTATTATACTGGTCCATATTAAGTGGCCTGTAGGTGACTTTAGAGATTATGAAAGGGTGTAAGTTTATATGACCTGTCTCATTAAATGACTTCAGTTTCCAAGGTGAAATTCAAAATGTTTCATCTTGGAAATAAGCAAAATCAACCTCATGCAAACCATCCAAATCCAAACAGAGAGAAAATCTGGGCATAAAATCAACATGATGGCAACTGTGGGGTAAACATTTAAAGCGAAGGGTTGGAAACAGTTAGTGTAATTTCCTAAGCCAATTATTTGCAGCTGCAGTGGGAACTTTTTATGGCTTCTGTGACTAACGATGGGAAATAAACTAAACCTAAAGTATTCAACTCAGGGCACACACATACTGCTTTGCTTTTTAAGTTCATAGATTTTGTCATATTTTTTCTCTCTTCTTTTCCACTGTAACTTGCCACTTATACTGTCAGCGTGTCTTTTTTTTTCTCAACATCCTCCATTCCAATTATGTTGCTTATCATCTACTATGGACTAGAAAATCATATAGCCAAGTATGTTTAAATTTTTTTAATATATAAACAAAAGTGATGATAAAAATGAAGAAGTTAGAAAATCACCATTTTGCAACCATCATACTAATAACCTATTCTGAATATCATCAGGCACTAAAACTATTGGATAATATATGAGGAACAACATACTGTATTTATATAATATCAAAGCATTTCTCTACAAATTACATATTAATTACAAATTTAGTGGAGCAAACTAGCAGACATCATATTAAAACCAAAGTTAACATCATTGGTGATAACAAATGTGATATACCTTAAAGGATACAACATTTCTTCTACAATATTTCTGCCAAAAATGCATGACCTGAATATAATCATAAGGAAATATCAAACAAATACAAACTGGGGTACATTCTACAAAATATATGGCCTATAATCTTCAAAAATATTGATATAGTAAAAAAAAACGAAAGGCTGAGATAAGATTCCAATTAAAGAAGACTAAAGTCCCATGACAACTAAATGCAATTTGTTATCCTACAATGCTAAAAATGACATTGGAAGATTATTGGGGTGACTGACAAAATTTGAATATAAACTATATGGTAGATAATAGTATTGTGCCTATTATCTAAGAGAAAAGGATGATTAAGGACAAGTGACAATCCACTGACAATTGGTGAATATGTGTGAAGGATAATGGGAGTTCTTTGTACTATTCCTATAATGATTCTGTAAGTTTGAAATTACTTAAAATCAACAAATAGATAATGACAAAGGGACTACTGTTATTTTCCTTGAAGCAAAATACATGGGCTTGACTGATATATATTTTGGCTACTCGGATATCTTCTTGGTTAAATACCCCTTTGCTAATTAAAACAAATACAGATAAATTAAATGTTAATTTACAAATTCTTTACCATTATGCACTGAGTTGAATGTATTTATTTGATTGGCACTAAATCACACTTGTAAGTTCAGTCAAAAGTCTTTACCTTTGCACCAATCATTATTACTTACCAATAATGAACTAAAAATCACCTGGATGAAGGATTATATAGAAACTCATCAAAATATCATAGCCAAGGATAGGGGATGCAGTTAGCATTAATGGAATGGCTAGGTGCAGAGCCAGAGGAGAGAAAGAGCAAGCAGGGGAGATCATTTTGTAAAGTATATAAATGTCTAACCAATGTACTTTATATTTGAAACTAATAATAAAATAAAATTTTAAAAAATGTATTTACACTAGTAAAAAATATATCAGCATAGGGTTTCATATAAATGATTTTATCATTTGAACTGAGTTAAAGGTTACAGTCACAATCAGAAAGTTGCATTGTCTAATGATGGGAAGCAAGCAGGAGTACATAATGCAATAATATCAAAAAGAATAATTATGAAAGTTATTCAAAAACAAAAGGCTTGGCTTAAAGAAATTATCAGTGTTTTTACTGACAACGTAAAGCTACCAGTAGTTCTAGAAACAGCCAATCCAAACTCAAGCAAAATAAGAAGTGGCTGTAGCATTCTCCATCTCTACTCTGGAAAAATGTTTCTCCGATGAGAAGGAGAGGCAGTGATATTAATCTACCTTTGTTGAGAGTTTGACAGAAAACACAAAACATAACTGGCCTAAAGAAAATGTGGCTCATATGAATATGTTGTTACTATACAGAAATCATCCAATCTGAATGAAAGATTAACTAAATGTGTTGAGATTGTAATTATCTGCTTGATGTAATGTGGTAGGGAAAAATTATCATCTGAATAGAAGGATTTTATTATTTTATTCCTGACACTTGTCATTTTGTTAATGTAAAATAACTGTTATATTAATCTGTATACTTGAATATCCATTTTAATTATGCAAGAAACATAACAATATTACTTTTGCTGACTAGACCACAATCATAATTTTTCTTTCCTTCAACTATAATTTTCCACAGAAGTTTAATCATCTATATTCAGAATAACAAAATAATAATGTAAATATAACAACTACTGCTAACAGTAGTTGATCACTTATAACTGCTACTACTAATAAAAGTTTATTTAATACTTCTTATGTACTTGACACTGTTCAAAGCATTTTGTATATGATACATAATCCTTCTAAAGACCATATGAGGTAGATAATATCCTTAACTACATTTTAAAAATGAGAAAAGTGAATTTAGATTACGTGCCCAAAATAAGACTCCTGGTAAGTGGTGGATCTGGAGTTGAACCCAAGCAGCCTCACTCTAGATTCCATTCTTTTAACCATACACTAAACTTCCTCAATCACTATGTTCATACATTGTGCTAAGCATTCAATAAACTTCCCTATTTGACTGCAAGTAACAGAAAACATCATTTAAACTCATTTAAACAATAAAGAAATGAGTAGAATTCACATAATACTTAGTTCAGAAACAAGACAAATTCAGGATTGATTGAGTCATCCTTTTATTGACATAATCAGATCCTTTCCATTTTTCCATTGCTGCCCAATGTGTCAGCTGCATCCTATAGCTTACTCTCCTTAGTTGTAGAAAAGCTTCCAATAGCAGCTTGAATTGCATGCCTCTACATTCATGTCTGTATCAATTTGGCTCCTTTGAGAAGAAGAAAGACAGATGAAACTGTATATGCAAGAGATTTATTAGAAGAATGCCAGTGAAAGATAAAGTCGAGGAAGGAAGAGGAAGAGGATCCTTCAGCTACACATATTCTGGAGGACACCTAAACAACATGCTGTTCTGTCAGAAACATGGAATGGGGAACAGATCCCAGGTAGGGTACAACCAATATCTACTAAATATCCTAATAATTCTATGTATTTTGGTGCTATAGAAACCACTGAACAATACTTAAAAGCAAGGAAAATTGGGCAATCTTTCACTGAAGTCATGAACTTGTAACTTCTTTCACTGAAAATTACTTCTTATGAAAAAGAGCCAAATTATTCATTCTAATAATGATCAAACTGGGAATTTTCATGCCTATGTAAATTTCCCATGCTCATGTACTAAAAGTTTGATTTTCTCCTGTTAAAAACAATAAGAAAAAAAAAAACAATGATAGAACCAGCAAAATGAAATATCTCAAAATCGAAAGTCATATTTTTTTCTCGTTCCTATCAATAGAAGGCACTAATCAGAGTTTAGTACGGAATTCATGAGAATGCCTGTTCTGAGGATACTCTTTGTCGGGGTGCCTTGACATTTTTGAAATCATGCATTCTCATCATAATCTTAAATTCTATGGCATTTTTTAGCCTACATCCATAAATAATTCCAAAAACATTCCCATAAGCTGCCATAATAAATAATTTAGAATTTTCTGTGGAAGTGGTAAGTAGCTATCTTGTGATTGAAACAAATACAGACTTGGAGTCTAAAGTCCTGAATTCAGGCCATGCTCTCAAACTCTGTCACTGTGGTAAGCCTTGTCACTTCTCTAAGATCAGTTTCTCCATCTCAGATACAAGAATCAATGCTTACCTCATATATCCATTGCAAGGACTTACTGTGCTAATCAATATCAAAGAAATTTATAAAGTATTGATAATCTATAAATTTTATATAAATTCTACTAATAAGTTTATTAATAATCTATGCATTTTACATAAATTAAGATTGTGGTCTAGTCAGCAAATTTAAAAATCAACTAGTCTATCAGACTGGACAACTAATCCAGAAATTCCAGAGCCCATTTTTCTCCCACACACAGAAAGTCTATTATGGAGTTATTTATTTCAAGATTTTTCAGTTTACTTCATAAGCAAACACTCAGCCTCAGTGTCTCAAAGCTTTGTAATATAAATGTATTTCTGTTATAATAGCCTATCATTAACTAGTTTATATAAACAATAAACATAATTATAAACATAATAAACATTGTATAATTAAAACATATTCAAGTATACAGATTAATTGGTATAACAGTTATTTTACAAAGCTTGAAATAAATAACTCCATAATAGACTTTCTGTGTGTGGGAGAAAAATGGGCTCTGGAATTTCTAGATTAGTTGTCCAGTCTGATCGACTAGTTGATTTTTAAACTTCTCACTTTAGCAGAATCTTTGTTGATAAAATGATAAAGGCTACACTGTAGTCTCTATAAGGCCTGTCTTTCTGTGGTATATAGTAAGCTCCACCAATTTCTGTCACTATAGGAGCTATGCACAAACCACTATAATTACATAGAATGCCACAATACTTAGAACAGTGCTTTATATTAAATCTGGAAAGCATCAAAAGATTTTCTCTGTGGTGTCATTCCTTTCAAAAAAGTCAATTTGACCATTTATTCTCTTGAGTTTTTAATATCTATCTTTATTAATGCTCAAACGAGGTGTTTTGAATCAGAGACAGATTTCTTAATTACCTTACAGTCAATAATAAGCATCCTCCTCCTAACCCCCACCCTTACCCGAGGTGACACGATGAGAACCATATCAAATTTCCTACTCAAGTAACACATATTTCATAGGCAAATGGTGGAAAACAACAGATTTTCTCCATTTATATACAGAAGAAAGATGTCATCTCTCATTCCTCAGGAAAGGAGAGGGTGGACAACAATCTTTTATTCCTTTGAGATGTAATGGAAATGAGCCTAGATTCTCACCTTAACCTTTAGGAATGTAAATATATCTTTCCAAGAGTTAGATAAACCTGAAGTGTTTCCAGTTTTTAAGCTTTAAAGATGTATCCACGGGAAAGATCTGGAAAATGTCAGGCTTCTTGGTACCTTGAGGCTTTGCCTATAGATTTTGTTTGGGCTGTAACCATTTGTCCCTCTCCAATCAGAGCAATTTACTACACTTGTGGCTACAGATCTAATTTTCATGGCATGTGAACAGTAAAATATTCCTAGGGGAAGTGAAAACAAACATCCCTTATCTTTATATAGTGTACATGTCTTTGTGTCAGAAGGCTAGAGATTTTTTAAGGAGCAATGAAAAAGTCAAGAAAGTTTTATTTCCCCAAAAGTCATTTATTTAAAATATAAACTAGTCTACCTACTCATTTTGTTTCTAAAGGGCATGACTTTCTGAAACATATTCCTATACAATAGTTATATTTAGCCAAAAAGGAGATGGTTTAGAAAAATTGCATCAATTATTTAATGAACAATGTGTAATGGGTGTTCCTCTTTTTATAGATGGAAATGGAGTTGATATACACACAAACATATATAAATATATAAGCCACATTTATACATCATTTTCATTAATTTTGTTCCTTGTTATTCACAGTAAAAGGGCTGCTTAAATCATGTAGTCCACTGCTATTACTGGAGCCATTACAAAAACTTCCCTGTTCATTTTCATTTCCTGGAAAGATAGACTTTTACTCTAATGATTTTTTGTCAGAGAGAGTGATGGGTTAGCAAAATGAAAGTCATGTTGCTTGAATTAACTACATGAGTGGCCAGGGACTTCTGAGTACCTTCAAGCCTTTTATAATAATAATACACTTTCATCTTAGTTGCTGGTGAATGAATGCACTCGTTATTTTATTTCACTCACTATATATCAATAAAGTATGGTAATCAAAACAATAGCACAGTATGGAGCTCTTTGCGGACAGCAGATGGCAGTATAAGAAACTCTAAAGTGGCATGCCCAAAGGCTTTTTCTAGGATCAACAATTCTTCCACCAAGCTCCTCAAAAAGTTTGAGGTGAGGCCAATCTCGTTTCTTTACATTCATTCCAACAGACTGAATTTGTTTTCCCAGCTTCAGTTCCACCTGGACACAGTGAATCTACTTCTCACCTTTCCCATTCATTTTTTACTCCCTTGATTCTGATTATCCATAAGATCTCTTCATTGACTTATCATCTATGACCCAAAATTAGACTGTGTCAGAATGTTTCTACATCACTGCCAATTCCTCATCACTCTGAGCATTAATATTGATACTGATTGGTGGTCTGGAAATCATTTTGAAACCTCTATATTACCTCTGTGAATTTCCCGGCCCGAGCACTGGTTTTGCATTTTTGCAGACATGGCTCTAATCCAAACACTGAGGTTAATGCAAGATTCTGCTTTCCTCTGACTTCTTCCCATCAGTCTGTTCTACCTGTATAATGTTCTTTTAGTCCTTCCTCTTCCTAATATCTTTTATTTCTCTTATGGCCTTCAAATTTAAGGATAAAGCAGTGTTACTCATATAGCCAAAAAATATACATTATTATTAAATGGACGTCTTCCATTCTCCCTCCTTTTAGTGATACCGATGCTGGACAAACATGAAGTATTTGTATAATTTGAGGTGAATTCAAGATGATTTTCACAGCTGAATGTGTTTCTGTGATTGCCTTGCTGAGAATCATTTTATTATTTTCCAAAATTTGTGAATTCTCTTGTTCCATGGTCCCAGGCAACTGAAGATAACACAAGGAAATTAGCATAATAACAGATCTATCCAGACATATCTATCAGTAGGAAAAACGGAAAGGTGTAAAACCAAATGCTTTCCCTAATCTGCATCATGTTTCACAGTAACAAAGAAGCAATGAGACTGTATGTTGAATCACTGCATCGCGGAAATGCAAATTTCATTTTAAAACCTCATACTCATTGAAGAGACCTTGTTATTCATTTTAAAACCTCATACTCATTGAAGAGACCTTGTTAACAGCATGTTGGAAATTAGTCTCCCATCAAATAGAGCATGAGATGACTGCTAAGGATTTTACCAAAATTAAAATCAGAGCATTTCACAGCCAAAATGGAAAACTGTCATATGTACTCTAATAAGCACAAAGCAAATTAAAATATTAATTCAAGTGGATACCCATTGTGTTGAGGCATTTTGAGACTGCTTACTATTTTGCTCACAACTTAACAATATATTTCATTACATGACTTAAAACTAATTGAGACCTTTCCTTGTCCACTGCCCAGGAGATTTTTCAAAGTTGCTATAAATTCTCAAAGGTGTTTTGTTCCTTAGATAAAGAATATATTTCTCGTATTTCAACACACTAGATTTCTTACACTGAAAATCAGTCTTCACAAAGAATAAAAATATTAGGGACATATTATAAAGAGACTAATTAAGAGAGGAGTTTTCTTTATTTCCAAAGGTAATTGGTAGATCTTCAGCTGTTGTGCTAATTACATATACTGAGCATTAATTAAAGCACACGTTAGGGCTTTCTTCTTTTTGCACATGTTAGAGGATTTGATGATCTTTGTTAATTTTAGCTTTGGGATGAAAGATTGACATTGATTTGGCAGACAGTAATTTGTTGCTTCATACAGTTTTCAAAGCTGATGTATTATTGTCAGGAGCTCTTTTTTTTAAGATTTACAAAGTATTATTAAAGTACTTGATCTGTTCTCATCACAGAAAAGGTTTCATATAATTTACTTGCTTCTCTGTGCAACAGACATAGCTCAAATTATAAATGAAACTTATTTTATTTTTGAGTGTGACTTACTTTCTGTCATGACCAATGTGTTCAAGCTAACATGCACAAATGTCTACAGGATCAATTGATCCCATTAAAAAAAAAAAAAAACCTTACCTTGTCAGATGTGGTGGGTGGGGATAGCATGAGATTCTGTGAATTCCACCCACTAAATGTGTGAGAGAAATTTCAAAACAAACTTCTTTGGAAAAGCTCCACCATAATAGATTAGACAAACTATAGCCTACATGTCTTCCATTAAAAAGTATATCCATTCTTTTAAATCTGAACAATTTCATGACATCATCAAAGCGAGTGCATTAACCAGTCAACATTACACTCTATTTTTAAGTATTCTCCACATTCCCGGGTTCTTTCTTTGGCCTTGTAAGTATCAAATCACTTCCACATAGATTTTTTTTTCTTGTTCCTTTGAATAGTCTCTTAAGGCAAGCTGCAGTATAACATATATTGACAAATAGTGTGGCTATGCATCACTGAAGGTGACCAGAGAAATATTAACCTCTCGAAGATACTGAGTTTACTCAGCCTTATAATGACAATTATACTTGGGCAGTGGGATGGACTCACAGAGTCATGAGACTGAAAAGAATATGTGGTTATCCAGTTTATTCCGTTGACTCCTCCCTTTATAGCACTTCTCTTCCTATCTTCTAACTTCTATGGATAGCAAGAGATGTCTGTTTAGTCTTTCACTTTCCTTACACTTCTCCATCTTTTTTGTCCAACTCATCTACTGTCATGGCTTCAAGTGTTGCCCCTTTTTTGAAAATTCTCCAGGCTTTAATCTTTTTATCTCACACTCAGCTTTAGTTTATAATTTCCAACTGGGCCTTTCTATCTGGATTACCTGCCACCACCTCAAATGTTATGTATCCAAAATGGAAAGTTTTTTTTTTCTTCCAAAACCAAATGCCCCTCATAACATGCCTATTTTATTCATCCAAGTCCCCAAGGTTTGGAAACCCTTCTGGGCTCATAACTAATGAATTACCAAGTTATTTTAATTATTTTGTTTTGGTTTTGACACTCATTACTTCCCTCCCATTCCTACTACCATTCTTTTTCAAACTCTTACCAGATCAGGGATGATTTATTATAATAGTTTCCTAACAGAGAGATAATAGTCTCTCAAATTTTAGTCTTATAGATTAAACTGAAAAAAATAATAATATACTATCTGTCATTTCAACTTCTACTAAAAAACATTTCAACATTTCCAATTACCTGATGTCATAATTCTCTTCTGTTTTATAAAAATCATCCTAGACCTACTATGACAAAGGCCAGTGGGTATGGGGAGGAAGATGGGAATATGTCGAGACTGAGCTAGGGCCATGATTCTCAGACTTTAGTATGTCTCATAATATATGGAGACTAGTACAAAATGAAAAAGGCAGGGCACCTTGTTAAAAAATTATTAAGAACCTTAGGAGAGCAACAGCAGAGTCTTTCTGAGTGTGGGGCCCTGCGTGACTACATCGGTCGCACACCTATGAAGCTGGTTCTGTGCATAATACCCAACTGGTTCACTTGTTTTAAATGTGGATACTTGGATAGCACCCCTTAAGAGACTCAGCTTCAGCATGTTTGGCTGGAACCTGAGAATATGCATTTTTAACATGCATTCTAGGACATTTAGAAGTTATTATCAGTAGACTACACTTTGGGTAACAATGGTCTAGGGAAATATCACATAGGGTTAAAGTTATTCCACAGAGAAAAGTCAAGAGTTCAAGTTACAGTGTTGAAGGACTTATGACAGTTGGTTAATCTGGTGGTGGGGGAGCACACTGAGGAGCATATGCAGCAATGATGCTACCTTAAAACAAGACCAAGTCAAGCAGAAGCCATGTCAATTATCTACAGGATTAAATTCACCTCATTATCCTAAATCTCAAAGGCTGCCACCATCAGTGCTTCACTCTGATTTTATTAATTTCTCATCATTACTTTCCAGCAATAACTCTCTTCCCCAAAAGATGTTGAACATTCAGGCTTTACTCTATGATGACAGTGCTTATACTGCCTTCCCTTCCAAGGACCAACTCCTTTAGCTTTACTTTTCAATATCCAATTTAAACTTCACGTCCTACACATACATGTCCTTAGTTCCTAGAACCATTGAATTTTAGAGTTGGAAAATTGCTTAGGAATTGTCTAGTACAATGCTCTTGTCTAAAGATGATGAAATCAAGGCTCATAAATTTAATTATTTATTTAAAATTAGAGTCAGTGGGCAAACAATGATGAGAACTCCAAGCCTCCTTCTTGATTCCCAAACCCATGCTTTTGCCACTGACCCATACTCTTCCCTTTGATGTCTCTTTTCTCAAATCCTATGTCATATGTTCATTCATTCATTTGTTTATTCATTCACTACATATTTATTAGAGACCTATTATTTTCCAGACAATAGGTTAGGAACTGGGGAAAAAAATTGAATTGGTATGAGCCCTGTTATCATTAATACTATTATCTTTCCTACTTATTTTACACACTTCACCTGTTATAAAATCTTCAGTGTGTATGTCTTGTATCCACCATGAAACTACATACTCCATTAAAACAATGATTTTGTTTTAATGTTTTTGTTCCCCACCGTCCCTAGAAAATGTGTAGGACTGTCCTATGAACTAGAAAATATTTAAGAGCTTTAGCTCTCTTCCACGAAATACCAATAGCATCCTGGTTACTGTGACCATTGAAACTTTCCCTGCATGTTTGTAAGCACCCCCCGTTGGGCAAAATCACCCCCATGTAAATAAAAATATCCTCGGTTGAGAAATACTACCTTAGTACCATGTTTTGCACATAGTATTCATAAAATATTTTCTTGGATAACATTCTTAGACACACTCCAAAAGAGTTTCATAGATGATATAGGAAGTCACAGAATGAAGCGTGGACTAAAAATTGAACCTCATGAAAAATAACGAGAAAAAAAATTGTTTTAGGCTATTGCTGGCAATACAAGATTGAAGAGTAGTGGTATTCCCGCATTTGTTTAGGCTCATTACAAAAAACAAACAAACAAACAAACAAAAACTGGTTTGTAATTTAAATTTGAGTTTTACTTATTTCAAGTTAAAAAAAAAAAAACCTAGTCTGTCATTATATCTGTAGGGTTAACTCAGAGCATAGCTCTCCCACATACTCAAAGACCAAGAGCTGCCCAGCTAGCAGCCAAGGAAGGCAATACACAAAGAGCTTTCAGCAATGCCTACTCCCAAGGACGTTTTCTGTTGCTCCCATGGACGTTATCTGCTCCTGTAACCAAGCAGCACATCTTGCTCCTCTCCATCTGAGAAGGCGGCTGCTCCACTAATGAGATTATCCCTCCCTCTGCTTGTGTGTCTAAAAAACTCTGCTTGCTTTTGGTCAGCAGCTTTATTCTTGCAGCTTCCACCTGCTGCTGCTGAAGCTTCCCTGCCTTGTGAGTAAATAAACAGCATTTCTCACCATTCTGGTCCTCCTGGTGGTTTTTCTAGAATATCCAAACCCAGGTACAAGTTCCAGGCCTGGAGCTCTTGTATTACAACACCCTTCAATTTTTCCTTCAAAATCCCCCTTATTCTCCTCTCTCTCTTTGTTTTGGAGGAAATTATATCTAAAGCCATTTTCAAGGAAAAATTGTATCTGTACCCTTGAACCTATCCTTTGGAATTTTCTCAATAGAATCACTATTACTCACTGATAATAACTATTCCAAAGAAAAAAGGAATCAACATTAATGATCACTCATCACAGTCATGCACTTTGATATGGGATGGATACTCATTTCTAAATGTACTTCAGCAAATATTATTTTACTCAATTTTACATCAATTCAATCAAATGTGTATAGTAAATGTGATTCTTCTGTCTTTATGGATGAGGAAAATTGGGGCCACAAAGTGGTAAATGATTTGCTTATAAACATAAATCTAGAAAATGGCAGAGCCAGCATATAAACACTGGTTTCTTGACTATAAATTCAGCAATCTTTCTATGTAGAACAGATTTCCTATTGTAGTCTTCTCCTTTTTTAATTTTTAATCTTTTCTATAGCATTGGTAATTTACTCTCTCTACTAAAAATATACTCAAATGTCACTATGAAGAGAACAAATCAAAACAAAAAATCTACTCTCTGCCTGCCTTTCCCTTAAACTCTCCCTTTCTTTCTGTTCTCTTCATTACAAACTACATAAAAGACTAATTTATTATTTCTTACCATTCAGTTATTCTTAAATTTGTTACAATCTATCCTATGCCCCATAATTCTACTGAAGCTGCCTTCAATAAGTTCACCAATGATTTCTTAATCATCAAATGCTATGGACTCTGCAAGGTTTTGCTAATAACCAACCTCTCAACAGCAGATGAGGTAACAACACTCTCTCCCTTATTTAAATATTCTCTTCCATGGCTATCATGAAACTACACTCTATAGTTTTCTTTATACACCATTTTACATTAAGTTTAGTTTCTTTAACTCTTTCCTCTTCTTTTACCTGTCCTTTAAATGGAGACAGAATCCCAGGCTGTGGCTTTCTTCATGGTTGCCATTCCTCCCCTTAGGTACTCTCATTCTCTCATAGCTCCTATCATCATCTCACCACAGATAAATGTAGACATTTCTTGGCTTTTTACCTCCAAATATATGTATCATACTGCTCTATGAATAGTTAAAAATAAAATTTTAGGAGTCTGTTCCTCAAACTCAACTTTCTCCCATCTAAAATCTGCTCCTTTCCTTATGATGCCTAACTAAATTAATTTAATCTTATCTCAATATGATTTCCAAGACCTAAGTATATTACCGTTGCAATTTTCTTATATCTATCCAAAAATGTGCACTCCCATAGCTTTAGTCCAGGCCCTCAACAAATCTGAACTGTGCCATCCATAAGACAGGCAAAACATTACCTAATTGGCAGGACTACCATTAAGTCAATCTAAGTGATACCTGTAAAAGATCACTGATATTTGTTGATTAAATGCTGATCTAATTCATAAATTTTAACATTCACTTTGAAATTTCCCCTATTATTCATTTTAAAATTTTAATAAAAGCATTGTAATTTGTGATTTTATTGAGGCATGAATTTGAACCAAGTATCCTTAGAGAATGAAACCAGTGACCTGTCCACCATCTGCTTCAATGTAGTTTTGTTCCCCCTCTATGTTGTTATCTTTTATTAAGTGATTACAAATTTCATTGCTTTCAGGCATAAAACAAACAAAAAAAATCCTTGAAAAGAGTGCCATCACTGGAATTGTTGGAGAAAAATAAAGACAAAATTAGGAGATCTAAGAAGTTGATGTCTTATGTATGGAAGTTTAACAACTTTTTTTTTTTTATGGTGACATTGGTTAAAAAAATACAATAAATTTCAGTTGTACACTTTAACAATAAGGCATATATATATTTATGCTGTGTGTTCACCTCCCATAGTTAGATTTCTTTCTGTCTCCACATATTTGACCCTCTTTACCCCATCTACCTCTCCCCTCCCCCCACACTCTACCCTCTGGTAACCAGTAGTCTATAGTCCATGTCCATGAGTTTTTGTTTAACAACAAATTTTGAAGTAATTCTTAGGTAAAAGAAGGAATCATAATAGACATTACATTATATTTAGAACTAAGCAATAAAGAAATTACATTGTACTAAAGAACATGGGATATGAATAAAGCAATACTGAGATAAAAATGTACAGCTTTAAATGATCACATTAGGAAAAAAATATGAAAAGAGGCCCAATATTAGTAGCAATCAGGGAATGTTCATTATAAAACAAAATTAAATACATTATGCACTTACTAGATTCGGGTGACATAAAAAGACCAAGTATGAAGCTATAAGAACTCTCATACACTATATACTGCTCGTGGGAGTGTAAATTGATACTCGATGATAGTATAAACTTGTTTAAACACTTAGACAAACCATTTACTATATTCTATTAAAGACTACCTTTCACAAACCTTATGGGTGGACAATTCTGCATTAAATAGAGAAACTTTTGCACATGTGCCCAAGAGAAATGTACAAGAATGTTCACAGCGGGATTACTTGTCATAGCAAAAACTGGAAATAAGCCAAATGTTTAATAACAGCACACTGGATATATAATTTGTGGTATATTTACAAAACTGAATGTTCTACAACACTGAAAGTGAAAGAACAAATCTCATAGATATAATATTAGTTTAAAAATAGTTTTTAGAGGATACATTATGTATCAGTCTATTATATGTAAAGTTCAAAAACAGAAGTTAAACAATATTATTTTTAAATGTATATTTAAATAATAATTTTGTAATAAACACAAATCATACATCTCAATATAGTTTTACAAAGATATATATACATATATATATATATAATCATGCTAATAGTTACACCTAAAGGACAGAGAGGGACTGTGATCAGAGATAGCTATACAGACAGCTACTGGAGTTAGTAGTTATCGATTTCTTGATCTGAACAGTGGTTATGTAATAAATATTCATTAACCCATTTCTCATTTGCCCCGAGAATACTCGCCAACCTTATCCAGAGATAATTCACAGATTATAGTCCTAACCTTATCCACAAAGTTTACCACAGAATATCTTGTTTTTATTATAATTTTCACATCACTCTTATATATCAATAGTCTTTGGAAACAAATAACATCATTCGATTTATAGAATTCTGTTTTTAGTAGTGGTATTTCCATTTGCAAAATATAGTCATTCTCAATCACTGAAAATGTCAAATCCTAGAAAACGTAGCATCCCTACGTGTGATGTTAAATGAACGCTGGCAGCGAGTTGCGCTTTTTTTTTTCTAAATAAGAAAAGGGTTAAACTGGATATTTATGCTTTTATACTCTTTTATATGTATATCTTAATTCAAAAATAGTTTTAAAAGAAGAAAACCTCAAAATTAATGAGCTAAGCATGCAACTTATTATGTTAGAAAAAGAACAACAGAATAAATCAAAAGAAAATATAAAGAAGGAAATAAAGACAAAATCAAGATTTAATGAAATAAAAGACATAAAATAGAGTTAACAAATAATGTCAAAATGGGGTTCTTAGGAAATACTAAAAGAAGAAAACAAAACTTTGGCAAAATTACTCAAAAAGAAACAAACAAAAGCACTATGCTAGGCATGCAAAAGTGGACATGAATCAGGTATAACAGAAATGAAATAGATAAAAGGAACATACAAACAACATTATATCAATAAATTTAAAGGCACAGATAAAATGAATAAATTTTTTGAAGCATATAAACACCAAAAAAAAATTCACAGAGAAACAAAAAACTTAAATAATCTTATAATGATTAAAGAAATTGATTCAGTAGTTTAAAAACATTTGATTAAAGAAATACCTAGGCCCAGGTGACTTTACAAATAAGTTCTACATTAAAGGAACAGACAGTTCAAATTTTATATAAACTTTTCCAGAGAATAGAAAAATAGGGAACACGCTCCTATACAGTTTATGAGATGATACCAAAAAAGACAAGCACGGTAAAAAGAAACAAACAAAAAAACAGCACACCGGATGTATAAAACTCATAAACCAATCACCTTCATGAGCATAAGTACAAATTAATCTAAAGATCTAATGCAATTCCAAACAAAATTCTTGCAGGTCGTGTGTGTGTGTGAGTGTGTGTGTGTGTGTGTGTGTGTGTGTGTGTGTGTGTGTAACTTCATAAGGCAAAGGATAAAAAACAGACAAGATAGTAAAGAAGAATAAGGCAGGAAGACTTGCCCTATCAATTTTCAAGGCTTATTATAAAGTTATAGTAATGAAGACAAAGTGATACTGGCGCAGGGGTGGACATGTAGAACAATGGAACAAAATAGACAATGCAGAACAGACCCATGCACACGTGGAAACTTGATTTATGACAGAGCAAACATTGCAGATCGGTGTGGGAGTAAGAGACCAGACCATGCATCGAAAGGTGCATGGATAAATGGTAATCCTTATAGAAAGGGAAAAAAAAAAAAAAACCTGGGAACTTTTTTTCCCTCTTAGTGCTCAGTACCATTTATCTGCGTTCCTCCTTTCTCTACTGTTGCCCAGCTCCCAGATCAGCCGATGCCATGGGTTTTGGAGATCTGAAAAACCCCGCTGGCCTTCAGAGTTACATCGAGGCGGACAAGAGTTACATCGAGGCGTATGGGCTATCACAAGAGGATGTGGCAGTATTTGAACTAGTCTCCTGCCCACCACCTGCCAATTTGTATCATGCCCTACTTTGGTAATAATTACATAAAGTCTGGTGAAAAAGAAAAGGCCAGTCTGCCAGGAGTGAAGAAAGCTTTGAGCAAATATGGCCCTGCTAATGCAGAAAACACCACAGGAAGCAAAGATACAGAGAGTGAAGATGATGACACTGCTCTCTTTGGATATGATGAGAGAGAGGAAACTGAAGGAGCAAAGAGGCCTAGAGAAGAATACCTTGCACAGTATGAGTCAAAGAAGGCCAAAAAATTTGCACTTGTTGCCAAGTCTTCCATGTTAGATGTGAAACCTTGGGATGAGGAGACAGATATGGCCAAATTAGAGGAGTGCATCAGGAGCATTCATGCAGATGGCTTGGTCTGGGGCTCTTCTAAACTAGTACCAGTGGGGTATGGAATTTAAAAACTTCAAATACAGTGTGTAGTAAAATATGATAAAGGTGAAACAGATATGCTGGAGGAGCAGATCACTGTTTTTGAGGACTCTGTGAAGTCCATGAATGTGGCTGCTTTCAACAAGATCTGAAATCTATCATGGGGGAGTGACGTCAGAAGCATGGGGGAGTGAGAGATGTCCCCATATCTTTCTCCTTGAAATAACAATAAGCTGAACAACTAAAACTCAACAAAAAACACGTGACCTGCACACAAGCATATCTGAGAGAGGGATCTGCAAATAAGAGCTACCACAGGTCAGAATCTCAGGAATTGGGCAGGAGACCGAAAGAAAAAAAAGAAGCTGCCTCTCACAGCCAAAGCTCCCTGAAGGGGGTGGAGGAGGAGAAAAGGTGCAGTAGGTTCCCTGAACAACCCTGCCTGGGAGAGCTGTGAGCTCTATGGAGCGGCAGTGCTCAGGGATAATGACAGAAGGCAGAGAAGTGGGGACAGCAGAGAAGCAGGGATGGCTGAAAAGCAACAGTTGATTATTACCAGCCCCGGTTGCAGAAGGCATGGCTGAGCCACAGTCCCCATCCCCAAACCAAGTGGGACCCTCTCCCCATATCATCCAACACCAAACACAGCAGAGCCCCAGAAGAATCTGAGCAAACGCTGCCAAAACTGTCACTAACACTGACAGAGACTGAGACTGAGGGTAGTGAGCATGATTGAATGTCAGGAAAAAAAGGCATTATTAAGACTTTTTATATAAAGCAGGGATCCAAGAGGCATAGACACCACCTACTGGAAACCAAAAGCAAAATGCCTTCTTAGCAACAGGCTAAAGAGAGACCTTAATATGATAAATCTTTTTTTCTAGAAAGCAGCATAATACTTCCACTAATGCCCAGCCAGAGAAATAGTCCACGAACTACCAGGGTAACAAGGCAGCTCAAAAAGAAAGAAAAATCACCAAAAAATAATCTTAAAGACAGAGACATATGCAACTAGCATGACAGAATTCAGGACGGTACTTTTGATAAAATTCAATGACATCCAAAATCATTCATATCAACAATTCCAGGAATTGAAAAGAACAATTAGTTCAGCAGAATGAGTTTTTTAGCAAGGAGATGAAACCCTAAAAAAGAAACAAATAAAACTTCTGGAGATGAAGAACACAACAAAAGAGATGAAGAAAGAAATAGCAAGCTTGAGAAATAGAGTAAACCAAATAGAGGAAAGGATCAGTGATATCGAAGACAGAAATCTAGAAATAAATCAGAAGGAAGAAGAGGGAAACCGAAGAATGAAAAATAATGAAAGAGAAATACATGAACTAGTTGATAACATCAGGAGAGGAAACATAAGAATAATGGGCATTCTCAAAGGGGAAGAAAAGTAGCAGGGATTAGAAAGCATTTTCAGAAGACAAACAGTTGACGAGAATTTCCCAAATATAAGGAAGGAACTGGAGCTAGGAATTCAAGAAGTCAACAGAACACACAATTATCTCAACCCCCAAAGGCCTTCTCCAAGATATATTGTATTAAAATTATCAAAAAAAAAAAAA
>NW_011888965.1:982632-986868 GCF_000151845.1 Pteropus vampyrus
AAAAAAAAAAAAAAACAATGAAAAAGAAAGAATTCTCAGCGCAGTAAGGGAAAAGAAGATGGTACCCTAAAAAGGAAAACCTATTACATTATTGTCGTACTTCTTAGAACATACCTTACAAGCAAGAAAGGAGTGGAATTAAATAGTCAAGCTTTTACATGAAAGGAACTACCAGCCAAGAATAACGTACCCAACAAAGCTCTCCTTTGGATATGAAGGAGAACTCAAGACCTTTCCAGACATACAAAAATTGAGTGAATTCTCCCGCATTACAGGAAATACCGAAAAGGGTCAGCTCACCTAAAACAAAATGGCAAAAACATACGAAACTATGAGTAAGGCAACTAGTAGGCAGCTAGAAGCAGAGGAGTGAAACCCTTATTAAGAACAGGGAATTATAACCTTAAACAATAAGAAGAGATTTGCTATTGCAAGATAGTAATGAATGTTCAGTATACATAGGGACAAACTGAGACAACAATAACAGAAAAAGGGAGGATTCAAAGATCAAAATTCACAAAGGGGAATGGAGATAAGGCATGTGCACAAGAAAATGGACTACTATATACATAACGGTCCTCTACATATTCATAATGGTAACAACACGCCAAAGATTCAGAACTGAAGTATATAACATAAAACAAGAACCAAAAAAAAAAAAAAACCTCAAAACCCAACCAAAAATAAATAAATAAATAAAAAACAGAAACACAAGGACAAGAAAGCAATGGAAACACCAAGTTACCAGAAAGCAAAAGATAAAATGGCTATAAGAAAACCTCATATTTCAATAATCACCCTAAATGTAAATAGACTGAACTCACCAATAAAAAGGCACAGAGTTGCATAATGGATCCAAAAACAAAACCTAACCATATGCTTCCTCCAGGAGACACATCTCAGTTCCAAAGATAAATATAGACTCAAAGTGAAAGGGTAGAAAATGATATTTCAAGCAAATGGCTTTCAGAGAAAAGTGGGAGCAGCGGTACTAACATCAGATGAAATAGACTTCAAAATAAAAAAGGTAAAGAAAGATACTGAGGGACACTTCGTAATGATAAAGGGAATTTTGCACCAAGAAGACATAACACTTGTTAATATCTATGCCCCCAATCAGAGAGCCCCAAAATATGTAAAGTAATTACTAACAGAACTAAAAGGAGAAACAGACCAAAACACTATTGTAGTAGGGGACCTAAATACCTCACTGACGGATATGGACAGATAATCCAAACAGAAAATTAATAAGGAAATAACATCCTTAAATGACACATTAGAGAAACTGGACATAATTAACATTTACAGAGCCTTCCATCCCCCAATACCTGCTTATACATTTTTACATAGTACACATGGAACATTCTCAAGGACTGACAACATAATGGGACACAGATAGCCTCAACAAATATGAGAGTGTTGAAATCATACAAACCATATTGTCTGATCATAATGCTTTGAAGCTGGAGATCAACTATAAAAAGAAAACAGGAAGAACCACAAATACATGGAGATTAAACAACATCTACTAAAGAATGACTGGGTCAGACAAGAAATAAAAAGAGAGATCAAAAGATACAAAGAAACGAATGAGAATGATAGTACGACGTATCAAAATTTTTGGGACGTGGCAAAAGAAGTCATAAGAAGAAAGTTCATATCATTACAGACCTATCTCCAAAAACAAGAACGAGCCCAAATAAACAATCTAATGCTTCATCTTGGAAAAAAAAAAAAAAACCTGGAAAAGGAAGAACAAATGAAGCTGAAAATCATCAGAAGGAAAGAATCAAAATTAGAGCAAGAATTATTGAAATTGAAAACAAGCAAACAAAAAACAATCGAAAAACTGAATGCAATGAAGAGCTGTTTCTTTGAGAAGGTTAATAAAATTGACAAACTCTTGGCTAGACTCACCAAAGAAAAAAGAGAAAGGACATAAATAAATGAAATCAGGGATGAAAGAGGGGAAATGATTACAGACATCACAGAAATATAAAGAATCATACTAGAATACTATAAAAAAAAGTATATACCACCAAATTTAATAACCTAGAAGAAATGGACCAGTACTTAGAAAGATACAACCTTCCTAGCCTGAATCACAGGAAACTGGAAAATCTAAATAGACTGATCAGCAGTATGACAATTTAAACAATTATCGATTACCTATCAAAACGTAAAAGTCCAGGACCAGATGGCTTCACCAGTGAATTCTACCAAACATTCAAGGAGGATTTAATGCCTATTCTCCAAAAACTCTTCCAAAAAATCAAAGAGCAGTCACTGCTTCCTAATTCAGTTTATGAGGCCAATATTATCCTGACACCAAAACCTGGTAAAGATAACACACAAAAAAAGAAAACTACAGACCAATATCTCTCATGAACACAGATGCAAAAATCCTAAATAAGATACTAGCGAACCTAATACAGCAACATATTAAAAAGATTATACACAACGTTCAAGTGGGCCTCATCCAAGGGGCACAGGGATGGTTCGACATACACAAATCGATTACCGTGATACATCACATAAACAAATTAAAAAATAAGAATCATATGATCATATTATAGATACAGAAAAAAGCTTTTGACAAGATCGTTATCCATTTATGATCAAAACACTTAACAAAATTGGCATAGAAGAAAAGTACCTTAAGATAATAAAGGCGATATATGAAAAATCCTCAGCCAACATAATACTTAATGGTGAAAAACTAAAAACATTTCCTCTAAGATCGGGAACAAGACATGGCTGTCCACTATCACCAATGTTATTCAATATAACATTGAAGGTCCTAGTAAGTGCAATAAGACAAGAAAAAGATATAGAAGTCATCCAAATAGGAAACAAAGAAGTCAAACTGTCACTATTTGTAGATGACGCAATTCTCTATACAGAAAACCCTAAAGACTCTACAAGAACGCTACTAGAAATAATAAGCAAATATGATAAAGTTTCTGGATACAAAATCAGTGTTCAAAAATACATAGTGTCCCTATACTCTAATAATTAATTGCCAGAAAAAGAAATGGAAAACTAATTCCTTTTTCCATTGCAACAAAAAGAATAAAATACTTAGGAATAAATTTAATGAAACATGTGAAGAACCTATATGATGAAAACTATAAAATCCTATTAAAAAAAATTGAAGAAGATACAAAGAAATAAAAAGATATTCCATGTTCTTGGATTGGAAGACTCAACATAGTTAAAATGACCTTATTACCTAAAGCATTAT
The DNA here is from genome assembly GCF_000151845.1 of Pteropus vampyrus. Lineage (NCBI taxonomy): Eukaryota > Metazoa > Chordata > Mammalia > Chiroptera > Pteropodidae > Pteropus > Pteropus vampyrus. The sequence goes on from NW_011888965.1 coordinate 985,877, forward strand.
ACAGATTTAATGCAATCCTCATCAAAATTTTTCTGGCATTTTTTTAAAGAAATAGAACATAAAATCATCAGATTCGTATGGAAGAACAAAAGACCCCGAATCTCCAAAGCCATCCTGAGAACAAAGAACAAGGCTGGAGGCATCACTCTGCCCGACTTCAAACTATATTACGAAGCGACAATAATCAAAACTCATGGTATTGGCAGAAAAACAGACACACGGACCAGTGGAACAAAATCGAGAGTCCAGAAGTAAACCCATATATATACGGGCAAATTATTTTCGACAATAGTCAAAAACACACAGTGGAGAAAGGAAAGCATCTTCAATAAATGGTGCTGGGAAAACTGGAAAGCCACCAGCAAAAGAATGAAACTAGACTGTTGTCTATCACCACACACCAAAATTAACTCAAAATGGATCAAGGACCTGAATATAAGACCTGAAACAATAAAATGCATAGAAGAAAACATAGGAACTAAACTCAAGGACCTTGGACTTAAAGAGGATTTTATGAATTTGATGTCAAAGGCAAGGGAAGTAAAAGCAAAAATAAATGAATGGGACTACATCAAATTAAATGCTTCTGCACAGCAAAAGAAACTATCAACAAGGTAAGAGACAGCCATCCAAATGGGAAAATATATTTGCAAGCAACACCTCTCAAAAGGGCCTAATATCCAAAATATACAAAGAACTCATACAACTCAATAACAGCAAAACACAAACGATCCAATCAAAAAATGGGCAGAGGACCTGAACAGACACTTCTCTCAAAAAGACATACAAATGGCCAACATACCTATGAAAAGATGCTCAACATCTCTCACTATTAGGGAAATGCAAATCAAAACCACAATGAGATACCATCTCACACCTGTTAGAATGGCTATAATCAACAGGACAAGCAATAACAAATGTTGGAGAGGATGCAGAGAAAAAGGAACCCTCATACACTGCTGCTGCAACTACAAGTGTTACAGCCACTATGG
>NW_011888965.1:988608-1001292 GCF_000151845.1 Pteropus vampyrus
AAAAAAAAAAAACACTCCAGGGCTTGATGACCTCAGAGATAAGATGTGAAGTTAGTAGAGAGGCATGAAAGTGGGAAAGGGTTGAATGGGAGGGAATAATACATCTGTAAGTAGGGCGTATAAACTGAGGCTGGTATGGCATTACTATCGATAGGAAAAAATATTGAAATAGACAAATATCTAACCATATTAGAGTGGCTAAACTGAATTATGGTATAGTCACATAATGAAAAAGCATACAGCAGTAAAAAGAAATGTGTTACAGCAATACACATTAATGTTGATGAATCTACAAATTATAATATTGAGCTAATGAAGCAAATTACACAAGATTGATTCCATTTATATAAAGTATTGAAATAGGAAAAGTAACATCATTTATGCAGACATACAGAGGTGACAAACAATTATAATCAAGAGAATTTATATTAATCAGGGTAGTGGTTACCTCCAGGAGTAATGAATACAACTGTGGCTCCTAAGGTTCTGTTAACAATCTAGGTCTTAAACTAAATGGTGGGTGCACAGGTATTGGTTTTAACATTATTTTTCAACTGAACATACACATTTTATTTCACACCGAAAAAATAAAAAATAAATTAATGGTCCTTAGCCAGAAAAATAAAATAGTTTTATAAATCGCACCTACATCTGTAGAGTAATTCAGGTTCTAAATTGATCATTAAACTATTAAGTTATATACTACGATATTTTTCAGAACAAATTATATGTCGAAGTGTATTTGCAAATTAAACCATTTAACATGAATGTTAAGAATCATTGCCTTCTAATTAACTTCTGTGTCTCCAATTGTTGTTCTTCCGGTCCATTCTTCCTTCTACTCCCAGATTAGCTTCTAAAACAGTTATGCAACTATATTATACTTGTGTTCTCAAACTTTCCATGGCTTCTCATCATTCTTCTAGAATTTTGGGGGGAACTCATACAGATGTTGACACTTATGTCCTTTCATAAAGAAAACAATATCGTTAATTAGGATACAGCTTTCTTTAATTACAAATTCAATCTAAAGATATACTCTCATCACTTTGATTAGGCTGAGAGAAAACTGGGAAGCTGTTGATTACACTACTGTATTTTCTAAGACTCTTTAGCAACACAGGTATCTGTAGATCAAGTCTATAAATAATCCCATCATATATGCTGATTTGAATTAGTTTCATTCTCAGATAGTAAGCTTTTCCTGACCTTTCCCCTAAAATCTCAGGGAACCTTACTATAATCCTTTTCTGTGACTACTAGCATCCCAATATACTTTTAAAATCTAATTCTCCTGAGAAAACGTTCTAGTTCTGCCAGATTTATGTCATTGTCCCCTAAACAATCCATTCCACTTCTATGACATAGCTCATTTATTCTCTTGATATGGGACACCTTCTTCCATCCTTCGTACCAATCAAAGTCTTTCAAAAACTGTCTCACATCCTCCCTTCTGTTTCAAGAAGAGAAATCAATGCTGAATGAGTCTAGACTCTTAGGGGATGAGTGGTTATTCTCTAGTTTCTGCACTGCCAGCAATAGGTTTCCTTTAATGGTAAGATGCTCTTAGAAATGTGGAAATAAAAAAAAAATTAAAAAGGAAGGAAGGAAGCAAAGAGGAAGGAAATGCTTGCATTTAATCTCTTAGTAAATGTATTAAAAAGATTTCTTCTTCTTACCCTTTCAGTGCTATGTGGTTCATTCAGCTCAGGTAACTGTTTGTGACCACGCCATTTTTTAGATCTAAAGGAGTCCCTTCTTTTGGAAGCCAGAGCTGTTCCCACTGGAGTAATCCTTCCCTGTTCAGGAGGAGGTTTGGTTCTTTTAAAAATTTAGTCCAAGACTGATCTCAGTAGCAAACTCTCAAAAGCCTTCATTAGGCCCTATCTTCCAACATTCTGCTCACTGTTCTACATCTAAATAAGAAATTCAAAGCTTTCTTCAGTGAGTTTTGAAACCCATTGCCCTCACAGACCACCCATATTACTCTTGAAATTATCAGCATCATCTGGGATTTTATCAATGTCTCTGTCATCACTTTTTGAGTACGAAGTAATATATTAATATATTCTGATGCTTCTAGTTCATAAAAGGCTATAAAATTGTCTGTGGCCCATTTGCCTAAACATAGGACACACACATTTTTATTCTACTACTCCGATGCCATATTAGGATGGGGTGGGAAAATGGAATCTCAGATCTTAATATTCCACGAGCATTATTCAGTTATCAAGGGAAAAATATTATCCTGCCTTATGTGTATGAATAACAAAATATTGCTGTTGTTCATTTCTAAACTTGATTATACTACACTATCATTGATAGCGTATGGTTTTAACTATTTTTATAATACTAGCGAAGGCTTACTTCCAATTGATCCTCATTTTTTCTGTTTCTTCTTGTAGCCAAAGGTTTGCACATAGCCATCCATGGTTAGAGTCAATGCAGATTGTCTTTGAATATAGCAATATTCAATTGCCTATACAGGAATCAAACCAAATACCTTGGCCATGCAAATAAGTGGCCACAAGTGAGCCACTAAATTTACAAATAAATATTATTTTCCATCTGCCTATTTTCAAAAATAAAATATTTGAAGCAGTTTACTATGCATGGCACCTATACAAAGAGACTTTAAGGTTGAGGAAAAAGATAATTACATGAGAAAAGTACACTGAGGTTAATTACTGCAATTCATCATTATATTTAACTGTGAGCTTCCTAATAGTCGAGGCAAAAATGGAAACATGATTAATCATGTAATGGTTATTATTTGATTAAAATTACTAATTCATCTGGATACAGATTTTTTTTGGTTTTAGCTGAAACTAAATGAGTAAAGGAATTTTTCATGAAGTCCTTTATATAAGAAATATTGAATGAAGAGGCAAAGTTTTTACGGAAGAATTTTTCTACTGACTATTTTTAAAACACATCTTCAATAAAAGCTGGGTATAATAATAAATTATAATTTTGTGAAGGCATTTCTACAAAGAGCTATATTAATAATGCCCAGGAAAGTGGTGACCAAACTTGATTCAGAGTTTTAAGTTCATGCTAACCAGCCATTACTCTATATTTTCTCTTTCACTCAACTACCAACCTTATGCTTAAATCATTATGTTAATGTGAGAAGTTGCTATTACTGGTTTGTCCATCTTCCTCTCAACTTAAAACATACTCACATATTATCTCATTTGCTTCGCAGCACAACCTAGGGATGGAGTTAACTTCATGCTTTGCAGATGTATCATCTGCAGTGCAAAATGAAGTGATTTGCCTAAAAGCTACAGCATTGATTGATATGAGCTCAGATTAGAATATAGGGTTGCCTCACTTCCAGCCTGATGTTCTTTTCACTATATTTCTGCATAGATAAAATGAATAGACAAACATTCACATAACTTGAGAATAAAACATTCCCAACAAGATCACAGGCACAATATATCTACCAGGTATTAAAATAATTTTTTCTCTATTGCCTTGGGTCAAATGAGGTGGTTAATTTCCTTAACTTTTATGCCAATCTTTCAAAACCCTAATGTTCAAAATAAACCTATAAACAATGCCACTAAGAGTTTTCAAAATGAACAAATACTATGACAGAAAGTGCTCAGAAAAGACAGAAAGAACCCAGGCATCCTGACCCAATAGCTTCCTGTAGCATGCTTGGCTCACCTCTGCCCTTTGTTAAGTTTTATTTAAGGAATACATCTGAAAAGTGTTCATTTAATAAATGAAGTTCTATGCTGCCCCTCCACCTCCAACAAAGGTTTATTCTCCAATTTTAAGACCAAGATGGGTGGCTTACAAGGATGCTACTCATTGCCCTTTCTATCTGCTGCCACTCTCTCAAACAAAGCAGCCATTCCCTCCCTTTGCACCTGCCTTAGGGCTCATTTGCCTTTTCAGATTAATAACATGATTTTTCTAGCTCTTGTAGGTTAGAAAAAGTTCCCTAAAAAATGCAGATGGGAGATATTCTCTCTGTGTAACAAATTTTCTCTGCTGTGTCCTGCTATGGCAGCTAAAGGAAAAGGAAGTAGAATTTAAAGGTGTTGATATCAAGTTAAGTGCCAGGTACTTGAACAAAGTACTTTAACCTAGAGATTCTGGTTTTATCTTCAGAGCAAATCTGAAAGTAAATATTATTGTTTCCATTTTGTAGATGAGGAAACTGAGGTTCAGAAATATTAACTAATGTCAGTGCCTTCATAGAATTCAAGTGTATCTAACTCCTCCCATGTTTACTCAGGACCACTTCCATCATTGCGTCTTAAATAACTTCTCAATTCTTTAGGATTAATTCACATTAAATAAAGTAAAAGAAACCATTCAGAGAATCTATATGTCAGTTTAACTTTTGGCCTTCAATTTGCTCTGAACAGAGATCAAGGACAGAAGGAATGGCTGTACTTTGGAGTACTGCAATGGTTGGAGCAAATCTTCAAAAGGAAATGAGTAGATGAGACAGAAAAAACAATTACTTTCAAGAGTGGATTCGGGGTTTTTTTAGAGCCTAAACCTTACACAGCACAAAAAGAAAAACTTGGAAAGAAAAGCAAAGAGGTAGTCAAAAATGGCCAAACTATCTCTTCTCTTTCTTGTTTCCAGTCACTATTCCTCAGTAACAAAGATATCTTCACTTGAGATCACCACTCTTCAATCACCACCAAATCTACAAGATGTCTCTGAAAATTATGAACTTAGAACTTTATACGAGATCACAAAAGGAGAAACAGAATGTATGTACAATAAAAAAATAAGGCAGGATGAGTAGAGAAAAAGTATTGAGTACTCTTGAGGAAAGAGCAGTATTTACATGAACATGACATTATGTTTATATGCAATGGTATCAAACCATTCCACAAATCAATTTAAAAGCCATCTCTAAATATGAGGGTCACTATCATAGTAATGGAGCTGTTGATCTAAGTTCATCAACATGGCTGAAAACACCATATCTGTTGGTTTTCACTCCAGTGCTTTTGCCACATAGGTAAAGCTAGTGTGTGAATGAAAGGCACAGAGGCATTGGGAAAATAAAGACAGATCTGAGAGTATTATGATTTAACAGTGTATCCAAGGTGTGACTATGGCCTCTTGAGAACAATTTTTCCACAAACATAACAGAATTGAAACACTCAAATGATCACTGTTCTTCAAATGGTCACACACTTATTTTAACAATGATGCTACCACACAAACATTTCTGGAATTACTTAGTAGGATTAGATATAGAGACTGAGATACATTTTCATGACTATTCTCACTGATGGCAAATCTTGGTCCTCTGGGGGAAGATTTGATTTTTTTAAAAAACAGCTAAGAGTCATTCAGAGTCAGATCTCATGAACTGGGTGAGTGATCAAATTGCTAACAGCATTTGGGTCAAGAATGAAATGTGACTATAAAGTAATAAAACTGATCATCTGATGTACCTCAGAATGTGATTTTGAATACAATTCCAAAGGAGGAGTTTATAGATAACATCATACTTGTCAGATTCCCAATCTCTCTGACACTGTCGTTTCTAATTTTCCCTGTTAGCAACTATCCATGTGAGACTATTAGTCATGTTGACTTAAAGACAATGCTTGGCATGACCTAGCTGATTAAGGCCTGTTTGATTCATACAAAAGGAAAAAACATCTTTTCCATATTCACAGACCTCACCCTAACAGGATTTCATAAATATGTGTTGCAGATCACAAGATAGAATAAGAATACCCTGGTGAAACCCACCCCCAGGACTGAAGGGAGTATAAGGAGGACAAAGAGAAGGAAAAGTGACCCAATGTATTCATTATAATAATTTTCTAGAACTTGTATCGAGCCTTCTGCTAAGAATCATGCTAGATATGCACTAAGTACTTTAAATATCTTTTTATTATTTGATATCATCCTTTAACATAGCAAATATTTAATACACTGCTTAAAATTTACAATAAATTTAAGAGATATGTACTATTAGTCCCATGTGTAACAGAGCTGAGATGCAGAATATTGAGTAACATGTTCAAGGTCTCACAGCAAATAAGTGGCAGAACCAGTAAAGCAATCCCTATCAAACTAACTATAAAACCCATGCTCCTTGCAGGACACTATGATGCATATGTCATCTTACTGTTACCATTTGTAAGTCAATTACCTCATTCATTTGTTCAACAAATATTTATTTGGCACCTAGTATGTCCTCGCACACTTCTAGATACTAGAGATACAACAACAAAGAAGACAAAGCCCTAATACTCATAGAGTTTACATCCTAGTGGGAGAAGAGAGGCAATAAAGAGATAAATAAGCAAAGCAAATAGTGTGTTAGATAATCATTAAGTATTATGTTGAAAAATAAAGGAAAGGTGGAGAGAGAAATTCAATATTATATAGTTCGAGAAGGTGACATTTGAGTAAAGCTCTGAAGAACGTGATGAATAAAGATATAAAGATACCTGAGAGAAGAGCAATCTAGGAATAGGGAGAGGGAACCACCTATGATAGCTAGGTCCAGGGTATTGGGAGGTGGTCAGAAAGATCAGACTCTGGATATATTCTGACAGTAAAAACATCAGGATTTGCTGGTGGATTGGATTTGAGATGAGAGAAAGTGAGGAATTGGATGATTCCAAATTTGTTTATTTCTCTTTCAAAATTTTGTATGTATTATAGAATAGTCCTATAAAATGTTCTATGAAAAAATAGTCTGTAATCAAATAAGTTTGAGACATTCCAGACACTGTAGAATACCCTCCTCTTGATATAAACAATACAATTAACTTCCTACAGACTCCCGGGAGATTGATGTAAAAATAAATGAATGGATGGATGAATGAATGAATAAACAAGAAGAATTTCCTCAATTATTTTGACCACAGAACCCACTTTTTCTGGCATAGTGGGGATGAGGAGGCACTTATTAGTATATCTTGGAACTACCGTCTTAAAAAAAAAAGCACATAGAAATATACAACCACACAAAAATTTATTTATGATCCTGAACTGAAATATTATCAAGATACCACTCTGAATGCAGGAATCCCTCCCCAGTGGCAAAACACGCAGTCTAAGGTTTCCACAAGCATAGTGGCAACTGTTAATGCTGTACTGTAGTTATGAACTGTGGGGACAAGTCCTCAATCGGGAATGAACTGTGAGTTGTTAAAAGAATTATCACACCTGCTCTACAGGAGAAGGTCAGGAGTTACAAGGTGTTAACAAGCAAACAGAATATGAGGAGCATACGAAGAAAACCGTTTTTGAACTTTTAAAAAGCATTTGGCTTTTGGATCAGGAATTGCCACCAAAATATTCAAAATGGATTCCTTACACAGCTGTCATCCTGGAGGAGTTCCTGTATGTCTTTCTTCATTTGGATTCCTGAGGAGCATTATGCAAACTCAGATTTTTAAATTTCTAACCAGCACAAGAATCTCTTTTATGAAGAGATGTCAGAAGAATGGAGGAGGGATCTCCCAGATCTCTCCACTTGAAATAATAAACTGAACATCTAAAACTCAACAAATAACACTCAACGTGCACTCAAACAGATCTGAGTAAGTGATCAGAGCTTCAAAAGTTCAGAACCCTGTGAGTCTGGGTGGTTGATTAAGAGAAACAAAGAAGCTGCCATACAGAGCCAGGGTTCCCTGCAGGAAGAGGGAGATGAGAAAATTTGTGGCCAGCTCCTTCAATAGCCCTGCCTGAGAGATCAGTGAGTTCCATGCAGCAGAGCCCAGGGATCAGGGCAGAAAGCCAAGCAGTAACTAAGTACAGAGGGGCAACAGCTGTGTCTTAACAACCACGGGTGCCAAAGGGGAAGCTGAGACACAGAGCCTGGCAGCATCCACCCCCTCAACATCTCAGAGCACATCCACCTACTTTCCCATATCCTCCCAGACCTAGAGCTGAGGAGACTAAGGGTAATAAATTAGTGCAACCGGTAAGGAAACATAAACCATGGCTGGTACCACAAACAGGTGGTGAGACCAAAGGGACACAATCACAGATCCAATACGCAGTATATGAGAGAGAAAAAATGATTTTTAGCCTCAAAGCAGATATCTAAGAGGCTTGGATGCCACCAACTGGAAATCAAAAGAAAAACCCATTCTTATCAACCTGCTAAAGAGAGATCACTATATAATAAATTTCATTAAAAAATGGGGTACACTCCCATTAATGCCCAGGTGGAGAAATAGTGCATCAAACACCATGAACAACCAAGGCAATAAGGTGGCTCAGAAAGAAAGAGAAAAATCTCCAGAAAATAAGCTTAAAGACATAGAAATATATGATTTAAATGACAGAATTCAGAATTTCACTCTTGAAAAAACTCAATGAGATGCAAGAAAAAACTGATCAACAATTCAGATTTTAGATTCAAAAACTTAAGAATCAAAATTGACCAATAAAATGAGTGTTAAACCAAGGAGATAGAAACCCTAAAAAAAAAAAAAATAGAAATTCTGGAGATGAAAAGCACATTAAAAGACATGAAGAAGAAAATAGCAAGCCCAGAAAATAGAGCTGATCAGATGAAAGAAATAATCAGTGATATCAAAAACAGAAATCCGAAAGGAGGAAGAGACTTGAGATTGAAAAAAGAAGAAGAAAAAACTCTACAAGAAATATCTGAGATTCTGGAAAAACATGACAGAGTGAGATATGTCCTCATATCTCTCCCCTTGAAACAATAATAAGCTGAACATCTAAAACTGAACAAAAAACAACCAAACTGCACACGAGCATGTCTGAGCGTGGGATTAGCGCATAAGAATTACCACAAGTCGGAACCCCGGTGTCAAGTGGTGGACTGGGACAAATAAAGAAGCTGCCTATCGCAGCTGCTGGAGCTCCTAGCAGGAGGAGGGGGAGAGATGAAGGTGCGGCGACTTCCATGATCAGCTTCACTGAAGTGCCGGGACTTTTCTACACAGCCAGTAACAGGGCTGAGTCATCAGGGCAGAAAGCAGAGAAGCGGAACTGGAGAACAGAGAAACAACAGTTGATTTTTACCGGCCCTGGTTGCAAAACTGAGGCTGAGCTACAGCCCACAACCCACAACCAAGAAGGCCCCTCCTCCCATACCCTCCAAGACCGATCACTGTGGAGCCCCAGGAGAATCTGAGCAAATGCTACCAAAACTGTTACTAACACTGACAGGGACTGAGACTGAGAGTAGCTAGTGTGATTAAAATCTACAAGAAAATAAAAGAAGTTAGGCTCTATATAAAGCAGAGATCCAAGAGGTTTAGACGCCACCTACTTGAAACCAAAAGAAAAGTGCCTTCTTTGCAACAGGCTAAAGACAGACCTTTATATAATAAATTTTCTTTTTGGAAAAACAACAGAATACACTTCCATTAATGCCCAGGCAAAAAAAATAATCCATCAAACACCATGAGCAACCAAGGTCACAAAGCATCTCAGAAAGATAGGGAAAAATCTCCAGAGAATGAGCTTATAAACAAAGAAATATGAGACTTAAGATTCGGGATGGTACTTCTGAAAAAATTCAGTGAATTCTGAAATGAGTTATATCAACAATTTCAGGCATTGAAAGGGGATTGGAACCCTCAAAAAGAAACAAATAGAACTTCTGTACATGAAGAACACACTGAAAGAGTTGGAAAATGAAATAGCAAGCTTGGGAAATAGAGTCGACCAAATGGAGAAAAGAATCAGTGATATCAAAGACAGAAATCTAGAAATAAATCAGAAGGAAGAAAAGAGAAAACAAAGAATAAAAAATAATGAAAGATAAATTCAAGAAGTAGCTGATACCATAAAGAGAGGAAACATAAGAATAATGGGCATTACTGAAGGTGAGGAAAAGGAACAGGGATTAGAAAGCATTTTCAGACAAATAGTGGATGAGAATTTCCCAAAGCTAAGGAAGGAGCTGGAGCTTGGAATTCAAGAAGTCAACAGAACACTCAATTATGTCAACCCACAAAGGCCTTCATCAAGACACATTTTATCAAAATTATCAAAAATCAATGATGAAGACAGAATTCTCAGGGCATCCAGGGAGAAGACAGTAAATTATAAAGGAAAATGCATTAAATTATCATTGGACATCTCAGCAAAAACTTTGCAAGCCAGAAAGGAATGGAATCAAATATTTAAACTATTAAGTGAAAGGAACTATCAGCCTAGAATAATGTATCCAGCTAAGGTCTCTAGATATGAAGGAGAAGTAAGACCTTTCCAGACATACAGAAAATGAGAGAATTCTCGACTATGAGGCCTGCACTACAGGAAATACTGAAAGGGGTCAACTTATCTAAAACAAAATGAAAAAAGAATACATAATTAGGAGTAAAGTGATTATCAGGGAAATAGAAGTAGAGGAACACAACCCTTACTAAGAACAGGACGTTATAAGCTTGAATAATAAGAAAAGAATTACTATAGCAAAATAGTAATGAACGTTTAGCATACATAGGGGCAAATTTAGATAACAATGACTGAAAAGGGGAGGATTCAAATTCTCAAAGTGGAATGGAGATAAGTCACGTGCAGAAGAAAATGGACGACTGTATATATATATATAACTATCCTTTACATATTCGTAATGGTAACCACACACTAAAGATTCAGAACTAAAGTATATAACATAAAACAGGAAGAACCAGAGGGAAAAAAAAAACACAAAAGCAAACCAAAATAAACAGAAACACAAGGACAAGGAAGCAATGGAAACCCCGAGCTACCAGAAAGCAAAAGATAAATTGGCTATAAAAGGACCTCATATGTCAATAATCACCCTAAATGTAAATGGATTGAACTCACTAACAAAAAGGCACAGAGTTGCAGAATGGATCAAAAAACAAAGCCCAACCATTTGCTGCCTCCAGGAGACACATGTCAGCTCCAAAGACAAATATAGACTCAAAGTGAAAGGGTAGAAAATGATATTTCAAGCAAATGGCATTCAGAGAAAAGTGAGAGTAGTGGTACTAATGTCAGATGAAATAGACTTCAAAATCAAAATTGTAAAGAAAGATACTGAAGGACACTACATAATGATAAAGGGAATCATGCACCAAGAAGACATAACACGTGTTAATATCTATGCTTCCAATCAGGAAGCTCCAAAATATGTAAAGAAATTACTAACAGAACTAAAGAGAGAAACAGACCAAAATACTATCTTAGTAGGGGACTTAAAAACACCACTGTCAGATATGGACAGATCATCTAAACAGAAAATCAATAAGGAAATAATATCTTTACATAACACATTACACCAATTGGACATAATTGACATATACAGAGCCTTCCATTCCAAAACAGCTGCTTATACATTCTTCTCTAGTGCACATGGAACATTCTCAAGAATCGACTGCATACTGGGACACAGAGATAGCGTGATTAAATATAAGAGGGTTGAAATCATACCAACCATATTCTCTGATCATAATGCTTTGAAATTAGAGATCAACTGCAAAAAGAAATCAGGAAGAAACACAAATACATGGAGATTAAATAACGTGGTACTGAAGAATAACTGGGTCAGAGAAAAAATGAAAAGATCAAGAGATACAAAGAAATGAATGATAATAATAGTACTACATATCAAAACTTTTGAGACACGGCAAATCGGTCATAAGAGGAAAGTTCATATCATTATAGGCCTTTCTCCAAAAACAAGAATGAACCCAAATAAACAACCTAATACTTCATCTTAAAAAAAAAAAAATAAAACTAGAAAAGGAAGAACAAATGAAACCTAAAGTCATCAGAAGGAAAGAAAGAATCAAAATTAGAGCAGGAATAAATGAAATTGAAAACAAACAAACAAAAAGACAGAGAGAGAAACAGAGAAAAAATAAATACAACAAGGAGCTAGTTCTTTGAGAAGGTTAATAAAATTGACAAACCCCTGGCTAGACTCACTAAAGAAAAAAGAGAAAGGACACAAATAAACAAAATCAGGGATGAAAGAGGGGAAATACAACTGACGTTGCAGAAATACAAAGGATCATACAAAAACACTATGAAGAACTGTATAACACCAAATTTAATAACTTAGAAGAAATGGACTAGTACGTAGAAAAATACAATCTTACTAGATTGAATCAAGAAGGACTGGAAAATCTAAAAGACCGAACAGCAGTATGGTTATTAATATAATCATCAAAAACCTACCAAAAAGTAAAATTCCAGGATCAGATGGCTTCACCAGTGAATTCTACCAAACATTCAAAGAAGATTTAATACCTATTTTCCTTAAACTCTTTGAAAAAAATCGAAGAGAAGGCAATACTTCCCAACTCATTTTATGAGGCCGATATACTCTGATACCAAAGCCTGGAAAAGATAACACACACACACACACACACACACACACACACACACACACACACGAACTACAGACCGATATCTATCATGAACACAGATGCAAAAATCCTAATTAAGATACTAGCAAACCGAATACAGCAACATATTCAAAAGATTATATACCACGGTCAAGTGGGCTTCATCCCAGGGGCACAGGGATGGTTCAACATATGCTAATCAATTAATGCGATACATCATGTAAACAAATTTTTAAAAAGAATTATATGATCATTTCAACAGATGAAGAAAAAGCCTTTGACAAGATACAGCATCCATTTATGATCAAAACACTTAACAAAATCAGTATAGAAGAAAAGTATCTTAACATAATAAAGGCCA
>NW_011888965.1:1002062-1005357 GCF_000151845.1 Pteropus vampyrus
GCTAATCAATTAATGCGATACATCATGTAAACAAATTTTTAAAAAGAATTATATGATCATTTCAACAGATGAAGAAAAAGCCTTTGACAAGATACAGCATCCATTTATGATCAAAACACTTAACAAAATCAGTATAGAAGAAAAGTATCTTAACATAATAAAGGCCATATACGACAAACCTTCAGCCAAAATAATAGTTACTGGTGAAAAACTAAAAACCTTCCCCCTAAGATCAGGAACAAGGCAAGGCTGTCCACTGCCTCCTCTGTTATTCAATAAAACATTGGAGGTTGTAGCGAGTACTATCAGGCAAGAGAAAGATATAAAAGGCATCTAAATAGAAAAAGAAGAAGTCAAACTGTCACTATTTGCACATGATATGATTCTCTATATAGAAAACCCTAAAGACTATGCAAAAACACTACTAGAAACAAGAAGCAAATACAGTAAAGTTTCTGGATACAATATCAGTGTTCAAAAAACCATAACTTTCCTATACTCTAATAATGCAGTGTCAGAAAAAGAAATAAAAGAAATAATTCCTTTTGCAATTGCAACGAAAAGAATGAAATACCTAGGAATAAATTTAGCAAAACGTGAAAGAACTATATAACGAAAATTACAAGACCCTATTAAAAGAAATCGAAGAAGATACAAAGAATTGAATATTCCGTGTTCTTAGATTGGAAGAATCAACATAGTTAAAATGACCATATTACCTAAAGCATTATACAGATTTAATGCAATCCCCATCAAAATCACATCGGCACTTTTTTTTTAAGAAATAGAACAAAATATCATCAGATTTGTATGGAAGCACAAAAGATCCCGAATTGCCAAAGCCATCTGAGAAAAAAAAGAATGAGGCTGGAGCCATCACTCTGCCCGTCTTCAAATTATACTACAACGTGACAATAATCAAAACGGCATTGTATTGGCAGAAAAACAGACACATGGACCAGTGGAACAGAATCGAGAGTCCAGAAGTAAACCCATATATATACGGGCAAATTATTTTCAACATAAGTCAAAAACGTACAGTGGAGAAAGAAAAACATCTTCAATAAATGGTGCTGGGAAAACTGGAAAGCCACCAGCAAAAGAATGAAACTAGACTGTTGTCTATCACCATACACCAAAATTAACTCAAAATGGATTAAGGACCTGAATATAAGACCTGAAACAATAAAATGCATTGAAAAAAACATAAGAACTAAATTCATGGACCTTGGACTTAAAGAGGATTTTATGAATTTGACCTCAAAAGCAAGGGAAGTAAAAGGAAAAATAAATGAATGGGACTATATCAAACTAAAAAGTTGCTCAGCAAAAGAAACCATAAACAAGGTAAAGAGACAACCATCCATATGGGAAAATATATTTGCAAGCAACACCTCTCAAAAAGGCCTAATATCCAAAATATACAAAGAACTCATAATACTCAATAACAACAAAAAGAAACAATCCAATAAAAAAATGGGTAGAGGACGTGAACAGACACTTCTTCTCAGAGGACATACAAATGGCCAACAAATATTTGAAAATATGCTCAACATCGCTAGCTATTAGGGAAATACAAATCAAAACCATGATGAGATATCTCACACCTGTTAGAATAGATATAACCAACAGAACAAGTAATAACACATGTTGGAGAGGATGCAGAGAAAAAAGAACCTTCATACACTGCTAGTGGGACTGCAAATTGGTACAGCCACTATGGAAAACAGTATGGAGGTTCCTCAAAAAAGTAAGAATTGATCTACCATATGACCCAGCAATCCTTCTACTGGGTATTTACGCCAAATATTTGAAAACACATATCTGAAATGATATTTGTGCACTGCTGTTTATAGCAGCACTATTCACAGTGGCCAGGACATGGAAGCAACTGAAGTGTCTTACAATAAGTGATTGGCTAAAGAAGCTGTGGTCCATATATACAGTATCATATTAGCCATAAGAAGAAAAGAAATACTGCCGTTTGTAACAACCTGGATGGACCTCAAGATAATCATGCTAAGCAAAATAAGTCAGACTGAAAAAAGTTGAAAATCACATGATATCACTTATATGTGGGATATAAATCTAAAAGCAACAAATGAACAGGACAAAGAGAGACTCAGGGACATGGGCTACAGACTAATGGTTACCAGAGTGTAGGGGGTGGGGGAAGTGGGGGTAGTTAGATGGTTAAAGGGGGTCATTTATAGGAGGTAGAGGGAGGGTGAGATGAGTAATGGGGATCAAACATATGGTAGTTGGGGGAAACAGGGCTTTGGGTGGTAAACACACAATAGAATATACAGATGTCAAATTAAAATGTACACCTGAAAATTCTATAATTGTATTAACCAATGTTACCCCAATAAACTTAATTTTTAAAAAGAGAGATACATAGAAACGAATGATAATAATTGTACAACATATCAAAACTTTTGGGACACAGCAAAAGTGGTCATACGAAAAAAGTTCACATCATTACAGGCCTATCTTCAAAAACAAGAACGAACTCAAATAAACAATATAACACTTCATCTTAAAAAACTAGAAAAGGAACAATAAATGAACCCTAAAGTCAGCAGAAGGAAAGAAAGAATCAAAATTAAAGGAAAAATGAATGAAACTGAAAACGAAACAAACAAACAAACAAAAAACAATAAAAAAATAAATGCAACAAAGAGCTGGTTCTTTGAGAAGGTTAATAAAATTGACAAACCCCTGGCTAGACTCACTAAAGAAAAAAAATAAAGGACACAAATAAACAAATCCATGAATGAAAGAGAAGTTACAACAGATACCACCAAAATATAAAGGATTATACAAGAATACTATGAAAAATTAACCTAGAAGAAATGGACAAGTTCGTAGAAACACACAAACCTCATAGACTGAATCATGAAGAACTGGAAAATCTAAATAGACTAATCAGTAGTATAGAAACTGAAACAATCAACAAAAAACTACCAAAAAGAAAAAGTCCAGGATCAGATACCTTCACCAGCGAATTCTACCAAACTTTCAAAGAAGACTTAATACTTATTCTCCTCGAACTCTTCCAAAAAATCGAAGAGGAGGCAACACATCCTAACTCATTTTATGAGTCCAATATTACCCTGATACCAAAACCTGGTAAAGATAACACAAATAAAGAAAACTACAGACCAATATCTTTCATGGACACGAATGCAAAATTTCTAAACAAGATACTAGCAAACAGAATCTACCAACACATTAAAAAGATTATATGACATGATCAAGTGAGCTTTATCTCCAGGGCACAAAGATGATTTAT
>NW_011888965.1:1005407-1008109 GCF_000151845.1 Pteropus vampyrus
CAAAGATGATTTATCATACATAAATCGATTAATGTGATACACTGCATAAACAAAATAAAGAATAAGAATCAACCAATCCTATCAACAGATGCAGAAAAAGCCTTTGACAAGATACAGCATCTATTCTTTATTAAAAGACTTAATAAAATAGGAATAGAAGGAAAGTACCTTAACATAATAAAAGCCATGTATGATAAACCCTCAGCTAACATTACACTTAATGGTGAAAAACTAAAATCCTTTCTTCTAAAATCAGGAACAAGACGAGGTTGTTCACTAGCACCACTATTATTTAATATAATTTTGGAAGTCCTAGCTAGAGCAATCAGACAAGAGAAAGAAATAAAAGGCATCCAAATAGCAAATGAAGAAGTCGAACTGTCACCATTTGAGAATGACATAATTCTCTATATAGAAAACCCTAAAGACTTAACATGAACACTACTAAATAATAAATAAATACTTAAAGTTTCTGGATACAAAATCAGTGTTCAAAAATTCGTAATATTCCTATACTCTAATAATGAATTTGCAGAAAAAGAAATGAAAAAAACAATCCCTTTTGCAATTGCAACAAAAAGAATGAAACACCAGGAATAAATCTAACGAAACATGTGAAGGACCTATACAATGAAAACTGTAAGACACTATTAAAGGAAATTAAAGAAGGCACAAAGAAATGGAAAGATATTTCATGTTCTTGGATTGGAAGAATCAACATAGTTAAAATGACCTTATTACCTAAAGTATTATACAAATTTAATGAAATCCCCATCAAAATCTCATCAGCATTTTCTGAAGAAATAGAACAAAAAATCATCAGATTTGTATGGAAACACAAAAGATTCCAAATAGTCAAAGCAATATTGAGAAAAAAAGAACAAGGCCGGAGATATTACCCTGCCCAATTTCAAATTATATTATAAAGCAACAATAATCGAAATGGCATGGTATTGTCACAAAAACAGACACACACACAAATGCATCAGAATTGAGAGTCCAGATGTAAACCCCTGTTTATACGGGCAAATAATTTTCGATAAAGGAGCCAAAAACATACAATGGAGAAAGGAAAGCATCTTCAATAAATGAGGAAAACTGGAAAGCCACATGTAAAAGCATGAAACTAGACTGTTGTCTATCACTATATACTAAAATTAACTCATATTGGATAAAGGACCTGAATATAAGAACTGAAAAAATAAATTATATAGAAGAAAACATAGATACTATACTCATGGATCTTGTACTTAAAGAGGATTTTATGAATTTGACCCCAAAGTCAAGGAAAGTACATACAAAAATAAATGATTTGGACTCTATCAAATTAAAAAGCTACTGCATAGCAAAATAAACTCTCAACAAGGTAAAGAGACAATCATCCAAATGGGAAAATATATTTGTGAGCTACGCCTCTGATAATATGCAAAGAACTCATACAACTCAATAAAAACAAAAAAAACATATGATCCAATCAAAAAATGGGAAGAGGACCTGAACAGACACTTCTCCCTGGAGGACATGCAAATGGCAAACAAATATATGAAAAGATGCTTAATATCATTAGCTATTAGAGAAATGCAAATCAAAACTATAATGAGATACCACCTCACACCTGTTAGAATGGCTATCATCAACAGGATATGTAATAACAAGTGTTGGAGAGGATATGGGGTAAAAAGAACCCTCATACACTTCTTGTGGGACTGCAAATTGGTACAGCCACTATTGAAAACAGCATGGAGGTTCCTCAAAAAACTAAGAATTGATCTACCATACGATCCAGCAATCCCTCTACTTGGTATTTAGCCAAAAAAATCTGAAATCATTCATCCAAAAAGATGTTTGCACACCGATGTTCACAGCAGCATTCTTCACGGTGGTCAGGACATGGAAGAAACCTAAGTACCCTACGATAGATGGTTGAATAAAGATGTAGTATATATATATATACAATGGAATATTACCCAGCTATAAGAAGAGATGAAATACTGCCATTTGCGACAACATGGATGGATCTTGAGATAATCATGCTAAGCAAAATAAGTCAGACAGAAAAAGTTGAAAAACACATGATATCACTCATGTGTGGGATATAAATCTAAAAGCAACAAACAAACATGTCAAACAAACAGAGACTCATGGACATGGACAGTAGACTAGTGGTTACCAGAGAGAAGTGGGGAGGACAGAAGTTGATGGGGTAAAAAGGGTCAAATATTTTGCAACAGAAGGAAATCTAACTCTGGGTGGTGAACACACAATGCAATATATACATACGACTTAATGTTGAATTGTACACTTAAAAATGATTGGATTTTGTTGATCAATGTCACCCCAATAATTTTTATATTAAAATAAATAAATAACAAATAAAGAATCCCTTTTACTATGTTCCCAAAAGACTGTCATCATATAACCCCTTCTTGAACATGCCAGTAACAGGCAGCTATCTGCTCCATAAAGCAATCCATTGATTTCATTTGGAGACTGTCCTAATTGTTAGCAGGATTTTCTTCATATTAAATGTAGATTGACCTCCTTGTCTTAACTCTCACATTCAGTTAGTGTTGTTCTCTGGACCTGAATAGAATGAGTTTCCACTCTAAACCACTTAACTATTTGAAAACAGCTATTATTACCCATTGATTCTTAAGGTGAAGGAAGACTTGCTTGAGAAATTTGTTTAAACTCACCATTAT
>NW_011888965.1:1009199-1019482 GCF_000151845.1 Pteropus vampyrus
GGAGATATTACCCTGCCCAATTTCAAATTATATTATAAAGCAACAATAATCGAAATGGCATGGTATTGTCACAAAAACAGACACACACACAAATGCATCAGAATTGAGAGTCCAGATGTAAACCCCTGTTTATACGGGCAAATAATTTTCGATAAAGGAGCCAAAAACATACAATGGAGAAAGGAAAGCATCTTCAATAAATGAGGAAAACTGGAAAGCCACATGTAAAAGCATGAAACTAGACTGTTGTCTATCACTATATACTAAAATTAACTCATATTGGATAAAGGACCTGAATATAAGAACTGAAAAAATAAATTATATAGAAGAAAACATAGATACTATACTCATGGATCTTGTACTTAAAGAGGATTTTATGAATTTGACCCCAAAGTCAAGGAAAGTACATACAAAAATAAATGATTTGGACTCTATCAAATTAAAAAGCTACTGCATAGCAAAATAAACTGTCAGCAAGGTAAAGAGACAATCATCCAAATGGGAAAATATATTTGTGAGCTACGCCTCTGATAATATGCAAAGAACTCATACAACTCAATAAAAACAAAAAAAACATATGATCCAATCAAAAAATGGGAAGAGGACCTGAACAGACACTTCTCCCTGGAGGACATGCAAATGGCAAACAAATATATGAAAAGATGCTTAATATCATTAGCTATTAGAGAAATGCAAATCAAAACTATAATGAGATACCACCTCACACCTGTTAGAATGGCTATCATCAACAGGATATGTAATAACAAGTGTTGGAGAGGATATGGGGTAAAAAGAACCCTCATACACTTCTTGTGGGACTGCAAATTGGTACAGCCACTATTGAAAACAGCATGGAGGTTCCTCAAAAAACTAAGAATTGATCTACCATACGATCCAGCAATCCCTCTACTTGGTATTTAGCCAAAAAAATCTGAAATCATTCATCCAAAAAGATGTTTGCACACCGATGTTCACAGCAGCATTCTTCACGGTGGTCAGGACATGGAAGAAACCTAAGTACCCTACGATAGATGGTTGAATAAAGATGTAGTATATATATATATACAATGGAATATTACCCAGCTATAAGAAGAGATGAAATACTGCCATTTGCGACAACATGGATGGATCTTGAGATAATCATGCTAAGCAAAATAAGTCAGACAGAAAAAGTTGAAAAACACATGATATCACTCATGTGTGGGATATAAATCTAAAAGCAACAAACAAACATGTCAAACAAACAGAGACTCATGGACATGGACAGTAGACTAGTGGTTACCAGAGAGAAGTGGGGAGGACAGAAGTTGATGGGGTAAAAAGGGTCAAATATTTTGCAACAGAAGGAAATCTAACTCTGGGTGGTGAACACACAATGCAATATATACATACGACTTAATGTTGAATTGTACACTTAAAAATGATTGGATTTTGTTGATCAATGTCACCCCAATAATTTTTATATTAAAATAAATAAATAACAAATAAAGAATCCCTTTTACTATGTTCCCAAAAGACTGTCATCATATAACCCCTTCTTGAACATGCCAGTAACAGGCAGCTATCTGCTCCATAAAGCAATCCATTGATTTCATTTGGAGACTGTCCTAATTGTTAGCAGGATTTTCTTCATATTAAATGTAGATTGACCTCCTTGTCTTAACTCTCACATTCAGTTAGTGTTGTTCTCTGGACCTGAATAGAATGAGTTTCCACTCTAAACCACTTAACTATTTGAAAACAGCTATTATTACCCATTGATTCTTAAGGTGAAGGAAGACTTGCTTGAGAAATTTGTTTAAACTCACCATTATCACCCCTGTCCCTACCCAGATTCCAGGACACATACAGCATAATCTTTAGAAGGCAACAAACATCTGTTTGCTTGGAAAAATTTCCTACAACCAAAAAGTTAATGATGGGAAATTTCCCTTTTTATACATATACAAGCTAATAAGTGAAGAAGAAAACATAGAATATAATAATTTTTGCAACCCCTACCAGAAAAAAAAAGCTAATATTTATCAGTGGCTGCTAATATTAAAAAATAGTGACAATCAGAAATGAAGTGTCTCCTTATGGAAGAAATTAACACAGCCTATGAAGCATTCTTTCTAAAAAATTAAACCTAATCTGACCAGTCTCCAACTTCCAACTACTAATTCATAGGAAATACAAAAGTCAGAGGAAGAAACATGCATGATAAGAATTCCATCCACAGAATCTAAACTCTGGAAAAATCTATAGGACAAATGATCAATAAGTAACATGGATCCAAAAAGAGAAGGACAAATGGAATTAAAAGGTATATTAACCAATGGTATATTAACCATTAAAAGGTATATTAACCAATGTATGGACCTATATAGATTTATTTAGATTTATTCAAAAAAATTATAAAATAGTTTGTGAGAAAACTAGAGAAATTTGTGTAATAGATTGTTATTTAATGATGTTAAGAAATTATTGTAAATTTTTAGGTGCCTTAATGGTATCACAGTTATAGGGTTTTTTTAAAACTCTTGTCTTTTAAAGATACATAGCAACATATTTACATATGAAATGACATGATATCTGGAATTTCCTTCAAAATAATCCAGTCAGGAGGATAATAGATTAAACAAGATTGTCCATAAATTGATAACTGTGCAGCTGGGTGATAGGTATTTGGGAGATCATTATACTAATCTTGTTTTTGTATGTGTTTCAAATTACCCATGATAAGCAGTTTGGGGGGCTGGAAATTCCCTTGATTATCTACTACCAATACTTATCCCATAAGTCTTATTTCTTCCAGCAGAATGATTTTTAATTATTTAAGTGATTATTATTAATTAATCCATTCCTCCTGTGATATGAATTCTGGACTCTTAGCCATTGTAGTTACCCTCCTCTGGGCAAATCAAGTCCCCTTTGAACACAATCTCCCAAATGTGGTCTAAACACTACAGAGGGACTATTATTTCCCTTAATCAAAATACTATCATTCTATTGAAAACCTAGATTGCATTAGCTGACTTGTCATTCATATCATATGTTCAACTTATACTGAACTGACAGTCAACTAAAACCATCAAAGTCCTATTCATGTAAGATATAGTAATTCAGGTTCTCCATTTACACAATTGATTTTCATCTTAACTGCTAAATGTTATCTTTAGTTTCAGCCCACTTTCTGGCCTGTGGAATTAATAATGGTTGTATGAATACCAGTAAAGAACAGAAGCTCCTATTTATTATTTTCTGGGTGATCATTTGGTCTTCATGAGTTAGCAAAACGTAATTCACCTCAGGTCACACAACTAGTGTCAGAGTTAATTCAAGCCTTCAATCTTTCCAACTCCCAAACCCATGTTTTTATCCTTTCTGCTCTGGGGTGCCCTCTGCAATATTAAGTATTCTCCCTAATGTCATCTGCATACTTTATAAGGATGCCTTCTTGGAAATCTTTGATAAAAATTGTTTATCAGAACATAACCAAGAACAAAGCGTGGGGAATCGATAGAATAAACCACCTGGTACTAATTGAATAATCAATGTGACTTGTTTAGGATTAGTCAACCAATTACAAAACTTATTTAACTTTATTCTCACCCAGCCCATATATACCTATCTATTCTAAATGAATAACATGCTAAAGACTGCCAAATGTTAGCTGAAAACAAGAGACAGTTTCCTATCTATCAAACTAGCAACACGACAAAAAAATCAAATGAAGTTATTCCTAGAAGAAACCATCTGGTTCCTGGTGATTATCATTTTCTTTTCTTGGTGTGCATAAGACATTTATTTCACAATCTAGAATCTTGCCAGGAAAATATGCCTAGATTATAGCTCTGTATTGTCAGGAATCCATCTTTTTCTCTCTCTTAAATCACCACATATACCTATCTCCTGCCTCTAAAGTTTCAAAAATTACTGAAATGATTAAAGTCACATTTTCAGATTTCAATACCCTAAGATGTCATTTTTCTGACCCTGGAAACTTGTCCCCGCTGAGAGTTCGCAGGCTGGTTGATTTTAAATTACATGTGGTATTTATTTACAAGGAACAATTAATTATTGTAAATTCAGTTCATAATATGGGGCTTCAGAAAGCAGAAAGGAGTCAACGTCAACTGTAGTACAGAGGAAGAACTTTGTACATGGAAGTGAGATTAAGAATGTTGAGAAATGTGCAGAAGGTGTAAAATGAGAATTGATTGATTTCATTTTTCTGATTGCCATTTGTCCCCATCCTCTTAGTTCTTGCTCCAAATATAGATTTTTAAGCATTTTAATGTCCATAGATTCTTTAAATTTTTCATATAACAATTTTTGGCTTTACATGCTTTATTATTTTACCTTTCCCCCAAGGCAAACAGTGCCAAGGGCCTCTTCTAGAGATAAGAGTTTTGGGAATCAGGTGGAAATAGGTTGACCAGGCCAGTATGTAACTATGTAGTATATGTAGTATACCTCTGGAATAGAGGTAGTTCAGAAACTAAGGGCAAGGTCAAATTGGAAAATGCAAAGGAGTAGGACAAAAGCAAGAAATAATCCAAAATGAAGGGTGTGCAACCAGTGGCAGGCATGACCTTGAAAGCAGATTTGAGTGGCACAGACAGGAGAGAGGTGTTGAGAGAACAGTAAATATAAAAGGAAGAAAACCTATTATGTAAGCAAGAGAGAGCTTTTAGAGTCATCTTAAAATTGATTTGAACAATCCTCACACTATTCTTCAGGGTATAAATGATGTTTCTAACATTTAGTATCTTAAAATATTTACTTTAAACAAGAAGGAATGGTCATTTAGAAAATCTACTACCAAGAACAAATATGGATTTACTTGAATAATACACTCTGTTGCTCAAAATACCAAAATGAAACCTGTAGCTCAGTCAATCAGCATACATTTTCTGTAACATACAATGTGCAAGAAATAGAAATGCACCTTTAATAAGAAACAATATGATAGATATGATAAGGATGTTTAAGATACAATCCTGGCAAGCAGAGGCTTTATAATTCCATCATAAGATATGAATACTGAAGTATTTTAATAATTATATGAGGCTATATATAGAGTAAAATGAGTATGTTACAAGCATTCAGAGAAGGGAGAAAATTCAGAGTTGGAATAATTATATAAGTTCACAAACTCAGATCTTGAAGATTCTGATAAGAAAAAGAATAGAGAGCATTTCTCTGAAATCCTCACACGCAATGTGAGCACAAATGTCTCCTTCCAAATGTGCTAACTAACCAGATTGAATTCTGCACAATTGTTTCTTCATTTTGTACTCCAAAAACTGCTGTTTCCTTTTTGCTCCACAGCCAATATTGGGTGACATTGAATGAGTGGCTTCAAAGTTAAAGAAGGCCTTCAGGAACATTTTGTAAAGGAAGAAAATAACATGGTCACCCTGAAGCTCCGCAATGGTAATCACTACTAAATACAAATTTTCATCTGTCCTTTGGGTATCTCTTTCAACCTACAAGAAGGCAAACTTCCTAAGCTAAGGTTATAATAAAGCCCTTTTGTAGTGGACCACAAAAAAAAAAAAAAAAAAAAAGGAAAGGGCTACCTGACAGCTTAATATTTGCTTTTGTTTGCAAATCATAGAACAGCTGCTTTCTGGCTTGTTAATAAATTTCAGTGGGTGTCTCCTGCTTGTGCAGTCCATCAGCTTTTCTGGGAAAACACTGGAGTAAGTCATGTGGACAAGAGCCTGGAGTTATGTATGCTTTGCCATTTATTTCCTACATTACAGTTCATGGGGACAAAAGACGCCAAAAAGCCATGCAATTACTTTACTTCATTTTGGAGACTCTTTTGTCAATGGAACGTAGTAGAATTTTGTTTTAGTAATGGTTAAGACAACTTTCAGGTTCAGTTACTGTCATATTTAAGAATGAATAGGTAATAATTTAGGAACGAGAAGTGATATAGTATGATTTACAACTATTCTTAATTGACTTTTAAGTCAATAATGCAGTAGGCTGTCTTACCAAAGAGAACAGCAGAACACATTTTTAAACTAAAAGCAAATTGGAACAGGTCATAAAACTTGATAATCTATGAAAATTCCTTAGGGATTAATTTTAACCACTTGGATTTCTTCTAAAATAACCAGAATTTCTTTAAGTTCCAATGACAAGATTAAAAAAAAATGTGTGAATTCCCAGCTTTTGTACATGAATGACATATTATCATTATAATTTCTTAAAGCAACACCAAATAAATAAAGACATTTTGATCAAGTAAGATACCTAGTTGAACAGAAGCTTAGAAAAAGCTTAACTATATCAAAGGATAAAACAGAACCAAATCTGCTGTCTGTAATTTTTATTCATTCAAAGGTACTTTTAGAACTATTATGTGAGTTTTCTGAGATGAAAACATGCTTCTTCCCCACAAGAAACTTACAGCCTAGTCAGAGATAAAATATGAATAACTGTGATAAATATAAAAAAGAATAGAATGCTAAAACAGAAGTACAGGTGAAGTATTTTCTAAGTACAGAGAAAAAAACAAAAAATAAAATAAATGTGATGAGTACTTGCCCTGGACTAGGCCTGTGCTTGTTACTACTATACATATTAATTTAAATATTCCATGTGATCTAGGTATTATTTCCCACACTTTACAGATGAGAAACCTGATGCTCATGAGGGATGGATAACTTCCTCAAGGTCATCCAGCTAGTAAATGGCAGAGCTGCATTGTAAACACAGCAATGCTTTTACTCCAAAGCTTGCAATTATAGTATTTATACGATGTCAGGAGAAAAAGAATTCTCAGTGGCTGCTGAAGTACACAATGAAGTAAGCAATGTTTATATTTCCGAAAGGGTACATTTTGCAGGATAGTAATGTAAGAAAGGCAACCTGATCACATACAATCAGATGGTGATTACAACCAAAGTCTCATTAGAAAAGCAGCAAGAAGCCCCGAAGTGGTAATTCGGGTACCATTTTAATCTTATATTCAACAAATATTTGAGTACCTAATGAGTTCAGTTTTGAACATGTGAGATTAAGGTGCTTGAGAAACAGACAAATGGACTTGAAGGAAAGCCAGCTGGATTTGTAGATCTGTAGGTCATCTGAAATGTTTCAGTTGGAAATATTATTTTGGAGTGTGTACAGTATAATTGAGGTCAAAAGTAAGAATAGGTTATCTCCAGAGAGAATGTAGAATATAGAAAAGAGGGCCTGGAACCCATGTTTAAGGAATGCCACACTCTTCATTATTGTGTACTGTAAAACTACCTGTTTTTAAACTGTAGCAATGCTGAGGGAAGGGGATCAAAGAGGGCTTCATGCAGACATTGATCAGACATTGGTGCTGAGCTTTGAAGTATGAATATTATTTCTCTAGCTTGTGAAGGTAGATGGACAATTCACCCCTGAGGAAAGAGAATGAGCAAAGGCACAGCAGCATAGAATGAAATGGTATATTTGGAGAATAACAAGCGAATCTTTTATTGCAGCAGTGTTAAGGACTAGTGGAGGAAAAGGCCACAAAGATAACCCAAGACCAATTACAGGAAAATTTAATCTATAGGCAATGGAGATCTGTTTATGTTTTTAAGGAAAGTAATAGCCATATTCACATTCCAGGAAAAGAATTCTGATATCATTAATGAGGACTGACTTAAAATAAAACGGTAGTTTTTTATTTCTGTGAGACGGGATAACATCTCAAGATATTAAACTAATTTTTCTATAGTTTTGTATTTCTTTTGAATTCTCCTTCTCAATTCATGTAGTGCCTTTCACAGCCTTGGGGAACAGTAAAAGATTCAAATTATGGCTTTTGAATTTTAAAAACTTAAATTTGATTTACAGAAATCTGGGGTGTTACGCTTCCAAAGCCTCGATCCTGAAAAAGTTGAAACTTCAAGTTTATGCCACAAACAATATATCTGGAATGTGAGCCAGTTTTCCCACCCCAAACTAAAAATTCCACAATCTGGGGAAGCAAGTCAGAAGTGAAACAAGGCAGTGAGATAAGAATGGGTTCCCGAAAAATGGCTCTGAGCAATACTTTCCACTAGATGAAATTTGATGATTTAGGCATATGAAAACTCAGAAGAGTTTGGAGAATAGAAGAGTAGAAATGTTTTGTGTCCCCTTATGGGATGTCTGTCTTTCCATGTCCTATAACCCCAGCAAGAAATGGGAGCAGGAAATAGAGATGACTACATTCTGAGTCTAGAAACATACATTTCCAACAGCCTCAGAGTTCCCCATTGTTCTGCAAGACATGGGAAGGGCCACATGCTCTCCAGGGTTTCAGGAAGAACAAGAAAGTAACTAGACTAATGAGTCCTTGTGACAAGGATGAGAAGGACATAACAGTGATCTTTATGGACCAAGGCCAGGGTTCAGACAGGAATGGAGAGATAGCAACATGGATGATGACAGAGAAACAGATGATTCAACAAAAATTTAAAAAGAACTTAAATAATTAAGGAGAGACATTGGGACTCCGAGATGACTGAGGAAAACTTAAATTGTTGAGATTGTTCCTACAATCCAGCTACCAGGTCCAGAAATCAGAATTTAAGTTCAGACATAGAGACAAAAATGACATTAACTATTCACCAAAGTTATATAAACTGAGAACTTTTACTCACTACAACTTTATTTCCAATATCCAAACCAGGGCCAGGGAATTAAACATGCTCAAAAGATTTTTGCAATTATATAAGATCTGTATTTTAAAAATACAGCAATGCAGAAAAAAAGAAATAGCAACGAACCATAATTCCCTTATTCACATATAATCACTATTAACATTTTGGTATACTTCATTCTAGTCCATTATTTTCCATTGAACATATACAATACGAAATATTTTGCATTTAACATTATATTGTCAACATCTTCCTATGGTATTAGTTATTTCATAAAATACCACTTGAATGACCAATAGTATTTACCACATGAATACAGATAAATTTATTTTATCACATCCTACTAGTAAACATTTAGATTGACTCTTGTTTCGTAAATACAAATATAATTTTTCAATTAATATCTTTATAAGTAAATATCTGTGGCCACTGTGATCAGCATCTTTGGATAAATTTTTAGAAGTAAAAAGTCAATCTTGGTTCAAGATTGCAGGTTGACAAAATTTTTAACTCAAAATGGATTAAGGACCTGAATATAAGACCAGAATCAAAATGCATAGAAGAAAACTTAAGAACTAAACTCAAGGACCTTGGACTTAAAGAGGATTTTATGAATTTGAACTCAAAGGCAAGGGAAGGAAAAGATAAAATAAATGAATGAGACTACATCAAACTAAAAAGCTTCTGCTCAGCAAAAGAAAGCGTCAACAAGGTAAAGAGACAACCATCCAAATGGGAAAATATATTTTCAAGCAACACCTCCGATAAGGGCCTAATATCTAAAATATACAAAGAACTCACATGACGCAATAACAACAAAAAAATAAACAATCCAATCAAAAAATGGGCAGAGGACCTGAACAGACACTTCTCCTTAGAGAACATTCAAATGGCCAACGAATATATGAAAAGATGCTCAATATTGCTAGCTATTAGAGAAATGCAAATCAAAACCACAATGAGATACCATCTCACACCTGTTAGAATAGCTATAATCAACAGACAAGTAATAACAAATGTTGGAGAGGATGCAGAGAAAAAAGAACCCTCATACACTGCTAGTGGGACTGCAAATTGGTACAGCCACTATGGAAAACAGTATGGAGGTTCCTCAAAAAAGTAAGAATTGATCTACCATATGACCCAGCAATCCCTCTACTGGGTATTTATTCCAAAGACTTGCAAACACATATCTGAAAAGATATTTTCACACTGATGTTCATAGCAGCACTATTCACAGTGCCCAGGACATGGAAGCAACTGAAGTGTCTTACAATAAGTGATTGGCTAAAGAAGCTGTGGTCCATATATACAGTATCGTATTGCTCAGCTATAAGAAGAGATGAAATACTGCCATTTGCTACAGTATGGATGGACCTCGAGATAATCATGCTAAGCAAAATAAGCCAGACTGAAAAAGTTGAAAATTACATGATATCACTTATATGTGGGATATAAATCTAAAAGCAACAAATGAACAGGACAAAGAGACTCAGGGACATGAACAATGGACTAGTGGTTACTAGAGGGTAGGGAGTCGGGGAGGTGAGAAGAGGTAGACAAGGTAAAGGGGATCAAATATATGGTAGCTGAAGAAAACTGGTCTCTGGATGGTAATCACACAATAGAATATATAGATGTCAAATTATAATGTACACC
>NW_011888965.1:1020178-1056133 GCF_000151845.1 Pteropus vampyrus
AGGCCTCCTCCACCTACCTCTCTCTGGGCTTGTATTTTGACCACGATGAGGGCGTGGAGGGCATGGAGGGTGTGGGCCACCTCTTCCGTGAGTTGGCTGAGAAGCCCAAGGACACCCAGGGTCTCTTGAAGATTCAAAACCAGCGTGGCGGCCCTGACCTCTTCCAGCACCTGCGGAAGCCTTCCCAAGATGAATGGGGTAAAACTCAGAATTCCATGGAAGCCGACATGGTCATGGAGAAGAACCTGAACCAGGCTCTTTCTGATCTGCATGCCCTGGGTTCTGCCCATTCAGACCCCCATCTCTGTGACTTCCTGGAGAGCCACTTCCTGGATGAGGAGGTAAAACTCAAGAAGATGGTGGACCACCTGAGTAACCTCTGCAGGCTGTCTGGCCCCCAGGCTGAGCTGGATGAGTATGTCTTCGAAAGGCTCACACTCAAGCATGACTAGGACCTTTTGGAGCCCAGAAGCCTTTTAGGGGCTCATCTGCATCTCCCTGGCTTTGGGCTTCTGACAGCCTCTCTCTTCAACTACTGAGCAGTCTTTTAACCACCCTGGAACCCTCTCCCATGCTGTGGATCAAATGGAAACAATAAAGCTTTTGCAGCAAATAAATAAATAAGTAAATAAATAAATAATATAATATAAAATTTATAAGTTTAGCAAAAAAGCAATAGAAATGGAATATGCACATTCTAAAAAAGTAGAAAAAATCAACAAAGAAAAATATTGATTCAAAGAAGACCGTAAAGAAAATAAAAATAACGAAGGAAAACAAAGCAAAAACACAAAGGAAATCATTGCATATAGAGAATATACACCACAAAAGATATGATGGTTGAAATACATCCAAAGTTTTTATTAATCATAATAAATGTTAAGTAACTACCCTTGCCCATTAGAAGACAGACCTGAGTTTGGAATTTTAACAATATGCTATTCGTAAGGCTCACACCTAAAACAAAGTGATGTAGATATGTTGAATATAAACGAGTAACAAAAGGTAGTCCAAGCAAATAGAAATAGAAATAAAACTGGTAGAGTAATAATATCAGACAAAATATATTTCAAAGCAAAACACATTAAAAGGTAAAATCAGGGCTATCTCATATTTGTTAAAGGACCAATTCACTAAGAAGATAAAAGTCATAAACCAGGGTTCTTCAAGAAAGAGATAACTTTTTCATAAAAATTTCAGTTTATAAAAAAGGTAGAAAGCTTCCAAACTTACTTTATGAGACTAGCAAATTTCCTTTCTATTAGGCAAGTATCCCAGGAAAAGATAATGTTTTTCCTCTGGGTGTTATTATGACTGAATAAATACAGCTCTCAGAGGAGAGCATAGCTTAGGGTAGGGTTTCTCAGCTTCAGCAATATTGACATTTTTGACTGGATAATGCATTGTTAGGGGTGGGGGCTGTCCTGTGCATTGTAGGGTGCTTAACATCATTCCTGGCCTGTACCCACCCCATGCCAGTAGCACTTCCCTCACTGCACCCAGCTGTGACAACTAAAACTGTTTGTAGACATTACCAAATGTTCTCTGAGAAGCAAGATCATTCCCAGTTGAAAATATTTAAAGAATCTCAGAGAAATGGAGCTGGAAAGACTAGTAAGTCAATGCTGAACCCAACTTACCTCTAAATTTCCAGTTAGATGAACCAATACATTGTCTTACTGCTTAGACCATTTTCAGACTAATTTTCAGTTACTTATAGCCAAAAGCATCAAAAAAGTTACTCTGTCTCTAAGCCAAGTTCTCTTTTTTTTTTGGCAGAAATTATTTGCAATCCTTTATAGTTATTTTTTTTTCCCCATTGAACTTTAGGCTATCTGTCTTGTCAAAGAAAAAATAATTTAGCTGGGATTTTTAAAAACAATAACATATTTGGAGAGAATTCACTTCATTCCAAGATACAGCTTTTTTCATCAAAGATCATGGTTTTTCATTCAATTTTCATGTGGCCCTTTCTGCTCCTAAATACAACTTTATAATTTTTGCCATATTGGTCTTGCACATTTCCTATTAAGTTTTTGTGTGGGCATTTCTGTTTTGTTGCTATTGATAAATGGCATTATTTCTCTAATGTGATTTCTGATTGATAATACAATTTCTGATTGATATCAAAATTAGGAGAATTTAACTGTCTAACTAAAGAGTCAGAAAACTACGTCCTTCGAGCCAAATCTGACCTACAGTGTGTTCTTATAAATCAGGTTTTATTAGCACACATCCATACTCATTCATTTACATATTGTCTATGGCTGCTTTCACACTACAACAAACCTGAGTAGTTACAACAGAGACCCTATGGTCCTCAAAGCCTAAAATATTTGTCTGGTTCTTTACAGGAAAAGTTTACTGGTTAACAGTCTACTTCAACAAACTCATTAGTTTCAATTATTTTTCAGTTAAGCCTCTGATGTTATCTACATTACCAATCTTCAGATAAGCAAAGTTTTATCTCCCCTTTTCCATAATTCATTCCTCTTATTTTGGGGTTTATTTGGTTGGTTGGTTTGTTAGTTGGCTGTTATTAATGAACTGCCTAAATTTTTTTCTGATATTAACAAAAATGTCTTTAGAAATTAATTATTGTGTGTAATCTAAGTTTGGGTTTAAATAGTTTTATTATATTAAGAAAATAGTTTTATGTTTTTACTCAGCTTTTTAATCATGAATGAATATTGGATTACATTGATTATCTTTTGGTGATTAAATATTTTATCTCATGATCTATTCATGCAGATAATTATTTTATTGCTTAATACTCAACTATCTTTGCATTCCTGGGATAAATTATACTTATTAATGATATGTTATCTTTCTAGTTTATTCTTATGTTTTTTTTCAGGAGCATTTTATATAGGATTATTTGCATCGATATTTAGAAGACATATCAATTTGTTTATTGTGTTATTTTTACCAGATTTCATCAGAATTATGCAATATTAATGATATGAAGAGGGATGTTTTCCCTTTTATTCTAGGCTCTGGAATAGTTTCTATAGAAAATAAATTATCTGTACCTAAATTATTGAAGAAATTCCAATATAAAATTATCTGGGTGAGATTTTTTTCTAGAGCTAATTTTTTACCAACTCCTCTGGCTTCATCCACAGTCACAGATCTCTTCATTTTTCTACATTTTGAGATAATTTTAATCATTTGGGTTTTTCCAGAGGAATACCTTGAGTTTTTCAAATCTATTAGCAAAAAATTATATGTAGAAGTCTGTTATTTTAAAAACCTCTCTGTGTCTCCTGTTTTATATAAATTTGTACTCATAATCATGTATATTTTCTTTCTTTCTTTTGCTTTTTTTTCCTTTGTCATCTTTCAGTTTTCTTAAGTAGATTTTCCAAGGAGGTATCCTCCTCCAACCCCAATCATTTGCCCTTGAATTCATTTTATTAATTCTATGCATTTAATTTTCTGCTTTATAAATTTCCCTTTCAATTGGTACTGGAGGGATCATCGGTGAACCTTAAAATCAAAGTTTCTCACTTTCAGCAATAACATGATTTTTCTTTTACCCTCTAAATTCTAATCCAAACACAAATATTTGCAGGCAGCTTCAAGTCCTTAAAACAATGCTTCTATATTTTGGAAATAGCATAATGGAAAATAGTATCAACATCCTTGTAAGAAAAAGAAGAGATAGAGTTATGATAGAAATTCCTAAAAATTTAAGAAATACTATTATATTTTACAAAGCACACAGACTCACTAATAGAAAAGGCAATCAACTAGATAAAAAATTTTCAATATCTCTAAAGAAGAATAGTATGAAATAAAAGTATACTTTGCTTTATTTATAAATTAGCAAAGCTTTTTTCTTATGCTGATAGCACAAAATGCTGATAAATGTATACACATGCAATTTTCTGTCAACAGTGTAAATGTATACACCATTTCAAGAAATAATTCACAAGTTTAAAACAAAAGCTTTAATGAGCAATTTACTTCCTTAATTCTATCTTAGGGGGAAAGTTCTTCATGGTATTATATATAATTATAAAAATTCAGATATAACCTAAAAGTTTCAAAATAGAAAAATGTTATATTAAATTATGACTGATTCACTTGATAAAATTGGATGATTTAAAATGTTTATAAGAAGTGTGTGATAATATGAGAAATATTTATGCATCATTGTTAAGTAAAAAGGACAGAAATTAAAAATTGTGTAAAAACAAATTTACAATGTTCTCTTTTTTATTTTATGCATGGATACACTATACAGAGATAGACAGAGATAGAGACAGAGAGAGATCACTTACTAATACATCAAAATATCAGCAATGTTTATATTAAGGTTATGAGATTACAAATTATTTTATTTCATATTTTACTTTTGTGCTTTTCCATATTTTTTATTAAGATATAATTCACATAGAACAAAAGTCACCATTTTAAAGTATATACTTCAGGGTTTTTTAGTGTATTGATTATGCTGTGCAACCATCACTCATTCATCACTCTAACTCCAGAACATTTTCATCAACACTAGAAGAATCTCCCATCAGCAGTTAGTCCCAAATCCCCTCTCTCGCTTCCCAAGGAAACCACTAATTAACTTTTGATCTCTCTGCAGATTTATATGGATTTATATAGACATTTCATATAAAAGGAATAATACAATATATGGCCTTTTGTGTCAGCTTTCTTTCATTTAGCATAATGTTTTCAAGATTCATCCATGTTGTAGCATATAATAATACATTCTTTTTTTCTGGCTAAATAATATTCCATTGTATGGGTATACTGCCTTTGCTTTATCCATTCATCAGTTAATGAACATTTAGGTTGTTTCCACTCTGGGGCTACAATAAATAATACCGATATGAGTGTAGGTGTACAAGTTTTTGTGTGAATATGTTTTCAACTCTCCCTTGTATATACCTAGGAGTAGAACTGCTGAGGCATATAATAATTCTATATTTAACTTTTTGAGGAACTACCAAGTTTTCCAGTATCAGCACCATTTCGTGTTCTCCACCCCAAAAAATATATAAGGGCTCTGATTTCTGGGCATCCTCACCAACACTTGTATCCATTTTTTCTCATCATAGCCATCCGAGTGGTACAAAAGAGTTTGTCATTGTGGTTCTGATCTGTAGTACTTCTCATCTGAAAATAGCTTTACTTCCCTCTTTCTGTATTTCAAGTTCTACAATAAGAAAATATCACAGATTGGGTGTTTTACACAATTGAAATTAATTTTCTCACAGTACTGGAGGTGTCAGAATTCTAAGACCAAGATGTTGACAGGTTTGGTTTCTCCTGAGGCATCTTTCTGTGACTTTGCAGATGGCTCCTTTCTCACTGTATCCTCACATGGTCTTTTCACTGTGTGCATGCACCCCTAGCATCTCTTCATGTGTCCAAATTTCCTGTTTTTATGACAATAATTTGATTGAATTAGGGTTCTCCCTAAAGAACTCATTTTAAATTAGCCATCTATTTAAAGACTTTATCTCCAAATACAGTCACATACTGGTGTTCAGACTTCAACATATCAATTAGGAGGGCGCAATTTAGTCCATAACACTTTCCAATATGAATGCTTTTATTTATTTTTGTTGCCGAATTGCCCTAGTTAGAATCTCCAGCACAACATTAAATAGAAGTGGCAAGCATCTTGGTCTTGTTCCAAAACAGGATGAAAGCTTTTGGCATTTCACCATTAAGTATAATGTTATCTATGAGTTTAGTATAGGCGCCCATTACCATGTTCAGAAAGTTCCCTTCTATTCCTATAATGCTGAATATTTTTATCATGAAAAGGTGTTAGATTTTGCCAATGTTTTTCTGTCTCTATTGAGATGGGCATGTATTTTTCCATTTAATGTAGTAATATGTTTTTTACATGTATTAATATTCATATATTGAACATCCAGGCATATTACTTTTATATTTGCATATGTAGTTCCCTTTATCACAAATCTTTCTTTCTTTGAATGGCTTTGAGCTACTATCTAGTGTTCTTTCATTCTAGCCAGAAGGACTCCCTTTAGCATTTCTTATAGGCAAGTCTGTAAGAATGGACTCTCTTAACTTGTTTCTCTTGGAATGTCTTAATTTCTCCCTCAGTTCTGGAGGATAATTTTGCTTGTTATAGAATTCTTGGTGGACAGTTAATTTTCCTTCAACACTTTGAATACATCATCTTACTGCTTTCTAGTCTCAATGAAGTCTGATGAGAAGTTAATCATTAATCTTATTGAGGATCGCTTGTTGGGGATGGTTCCTTGACTCTTGTTACTTAAAAGTTTCTCACTGTCTTTAGCTAACCTTTTCCTTAGGCTAGACAATATCAACTGATTTATCTCCAATTCACTGATTCTCTTTTTCTGCCTGCATAGAACTGTTTTTGATCCTCTCTTGTGAAATTTTTATTTCACTTGTTCTCTTTTTCAACTCTAAAATTTCTCTTTGATTTCTTTTTGTAATTGTTATTATAAATATTCTCTACTTGGTGAGACATCGTTCTCATATTTTCCTTTATGTTTTTAGACATGCTTTCCTTTAATTTGCTGAATATATTTAAAACCTTTGTATAGAAAGTCCATAGTCTTAGCTTCCTCTAGCATAGTTTCTATTTTCTTCTTTCTCTGTATACTTTCTATTTTCTTATTGTTGAGAACTGGAAATTGGTTTCTCCTACCCATTATTTGTTGTTGTTGCTGCTCGTAGTTGTTTGTTTAGATGACTTGCTAAACTAATTCTATACAGTCTGTATTCTTTGTCATGTGTGGTCCCTGAAGACTCTTTTCCACTACCTTATAGTCAATAAAAGATTGGAAAGAGATTTCCTTATAGACTTATAACCAAAACTCTTCTAGGCTTAACCAAAGGGCTCTATATGTAGTGGCCACACCTTCAACACTCAGCCAGGTAGTTTACAACTCTGCCTTAATCTTTGTTTCTTACTTTCACAAGGTTTCAAGGTAAGCAGAAGGTGAGAGCTTAGGGCTTTCTCAGGTCTTTCCTTAGTGAACAACCCTTACCATTTGCATGGAATTATAGATTCTTAGGCTAGAATGAAAGGACACTAGATAGTAACTCAAAGCCATACAAAGAAATAAAGATCTGTGATAAAGAGAATTACATATAGAACTACACTAGGACTAGAGTTTTTCAAAGAAATTAAATATTTCTCATTCCCCAGCTTTTCCTTCTGTGCATTTTTACTGGTCTGTTGTTTTTTCCAACTCATATATGGCCTCTGACAGAAGCAACTAACACATTAACCTGTAAATATTTTCAACAAATTCCCCCTGGGAAGCAGGTTTAGCACTAGGCCAATTCTGAATTAAGGGGAAATAAAGATAAGCCTTTGAGCCAGTCTTTTAGGGAGTCACCAAATAGGTCAGAACAAATAATTAATTACAGTTCTGAATGACGTCTTTTCTACTCCTTCAGATACCAAAAATGCAAGTCGTTATTTCCACAGCTACTGCTGAGCTTGAGAGTGATGGATGGGACTGGGTTAAGTTAAAATTCCACGAACTTTATTGTTCTTACTTAAAATCCACCATTTTTCTTGAATAAATGTTCACTAGACTGTTGCAAACCTTTGGGTAATTTTCAGTTATGCAAAAGTTGATTCTGACAATTTTTGCTCATTTTTTTCATGATTTTATAGAGGAGCAGAATGTGGTATTCCTCACTCTGCAATTTTTGCTGACATCACTCCATATTTTTTATTTTAATATAGCTTTTACTTTTTTTTAATAGCCATGTCAGAAGAACTTTTTCCTAGTTTAACTGCATAATATATTAAGTGTGGTGGGTGGGGAGTAAGTCTTTTGAATAAGGGCATAAAATATGAAGCTGCTCTACTTGAATATTATTTTACTATTAATGATGTTCTATACATCAGATCAAAGCTTTAGAGTAAAATGTGAAAGACATACTTCTACACAGCATTGTGCCAGAAATTTCCTGGTCATCACCATTTTCTTTAAACAAATAATTTAGGGAACATCTATGTAATCCAATCTAAAATAGATAAAACAGATTTATTATATCTTAGACAACATTATAAGGCCACTGCCATGAAAAATAAAATTATTTCAAAAATTGATGATCCCCAAAAATAATAATGATGTTAGTGAGATAACAAATATTCCAGAAATTGGATGAAACAGTTGTTGCCCAGACGTAGGAGAAGTGGAGGAGAGACATGGATAAACATTCTCCAACTCAAATAATCAGTTTCCTCTTGAGAGATAAGCAGGTATCAGAGACATTAATCAAACAATACCTTAATAAAATTATGAAATTTGCATTACCTTAACTAGGCTGTCATGTAAAATACAACAGTAAATAAAATGTATATTTATTAAAGTGCTGTGATCAAAAGGATTTATTGATTTATTTTTCTCACTATTTTCAGCTCATCTATACCTTTTATTTATTTGTTTAAATTAAAATTATTGGCGTAACATTGGTTAATACAATTATACAATTTTCAGGTGTTCATTATCATTTTATATCTGTACATTTTATTGCATGTTTTCCACCCAAAGTTCAGTTTCCTTCAGCTACCATATATTTGATCATGTTTTCACTTCACCCTCCCCGTACCCTCCTATATTTGACTCCCTTTACCCCGTAGACCTCCCCCCTCCTCCCCCACTCCACTAACAACCACTAGTCTATAGTCCTCTGGTAATCACTAGTCTATAGTCCATGTCCATGAGTCTTTGTTTGTTTGTCCTGTTCATTTGTTGCCTTTAGGTTTATATCCCACATATAAATGATATCATGTGATTTTCAACTTTTTCTGTCAGGCTTATTTCACTTAGGATGATTATCTTGAGTTCCATCCATGTTGTCACAAATGGCAGTATTTTATTTTTCCCATTTTAAAAAAGACTTCCTGGACTCACTGATTTCTCTTGGTGACAGGTTATAGAGAAGTTATGAAGTAAGCAGGCTGTTGGTGGAGAAGAGTAAAATGTTTCTAATAGAGATGACAACTTGAGAGAATTAATACTGAATACATTATTGAAAGGAAAGAGGAAGATGGAACACAAGACCACTAGAGAAATAGGACCTCCAAAGCACTGAATGGAAGGCAGTTCTATTACATTAGTTACCAAATGGTCACAATCTTGACAATTTGAGAATTCAATCCTAAATGCCAAATTTATTCAAACATTTACTTATTAAAAATTATGTTTCCTTCTTTTTGTTTTTGTACTTTACTGCCAAAACTATTTACCTGTATGTCTCATTTCTGAGATGAATAAAATTTGTGCCCATATGTAAAATTTTTAGCTCTATTACCATAAGAAAATACAACAGGCTTAGTGGTTTAAACAAAATAAATTTATTTTCTCACAGTTCTGGAGGCTAGATGTCTAGGTTGAAGGTGCCAGCATGGTTGGGTTCTGGTGAGAGCTTTCTTCCTGTCTTGCAGACAACCACATTCTCAATGTGTCCTCACATAGTATGTGGTGGGGGTGAGACTGCACACAAGCTCTATGGTATCTCTTCTTCTAAGGGCACTAATTCCTAATGAGGGCACCACCCTTGTGATCTCATCTAAACCTAAATATCTCCCAAAAGCCTTATCTTGAAATACCATCACATTGGGGATTAATGATTCAATATATGAATTTTGAGGGTACACAATTCAGTCCAAAACAGAAAAAAAATGTTAACAGATATGTTTCATTCTTCTCTTAAAACTTCTATCGTCATGAATATTAAGGAAAACTTCTATGTATGTGCATATTTCTTCATGTCAGCTTAAGATGAAGTCAAGAGAGACAGTTGTTAATCAAGTGAAATACATGAATATCAAAGTCTTAAAAGATTAGCTGTCTTGTTACCTAAGGAAATGTTCCTCTGAGAAGCAGGTAATAGCAAAAATGAGGTTCTCTGACATGGCTAGAGCAGGTAATGGCAGTTCAGCCATACAAACAATGTTTCTCTGAGCAAGTTTAGTGATCCACCTCATTTCAGCTGGACTGTATTGAGAGGTTTATTAAAACATTGTAATTTCTTCAGACTGCAGTTTTAATGAGCCAGTCATTTCATTTTTACTTTAATTCAGTGGCTTAACTCACTTACTAATAGTTCCAGTACAATGATCACTAGAAAGCTGAAGGATTCTGTGATCTACAAAGTTTTTGACATATTCATACGTTTTCATCATAGAAATTTCTCTTATTTCCAACTTGGGTGCTGCCAAAAACATCTTTTAAGAACAGAATAATGAATATGAAATTAATTAGATCAAGACTTCATCATTTCCAATATCATAGGGTGATAGTCTCATTTTGTATTTAAAAATTATTTGGTTAAGATTAAATATCTAGAGACTTTGTTAACCCTGAGAATGAAATACTTAATTCAAAGAAACTTTGATTCCTTAATTATTGCCATCATATTGTACATTGAAGGAAATTATATTTATCATTAGCCAAGAAAATTAATCTAGTAAAACTACTGATGTGAATCCTGATTATGATAAGTTTGAAGAAATTGTTTTCTTGGGATTATTAAATGTCTATCTCTAAAAATAAATGAAATTGATTACTAAGTATGTAGAAATCAAATACTTCTAAAGATGACTCATACTAAAGAGGGCTCTCTTCTTAAGATTACTGAATTTTGAAAAAGATCATGAAGGCCTAGCCAATACCTCCAGCAAGAAAGATTTTATCTGAGGAAAGTCACCATGTGTAGGAGGTCCTAGGGTTCTCCTTGCATTTCCAAAAGCCTTTGACACCGTAAATTCATTTTCCCTGGTGAATGCTATGTTCTCGTATACAAGTGTTAACCCTAAAACTTCATTTATAGAATAATAAGTTCTTAGAGTAGAGGGGAAAAAGACCCTTAAAGACCAAATAATCCAAAGATTCATCTTTAAACAAACAGTCTGAACCCCATTCTGAAGCACAAAGACAATTAGTAGTAAAGTAGAGCCTAGGCAGATGAAATCTTGCTTAATTAAAAGGTTCTGTCTCCTCTACATCTGCTGGATATAATCTCTATAGGTGAAAAATAAGCCTGAAATTAAATATGTTGACTTGAATAGTATTGTTCACTTTTCCATTTGGGTGATTTGATTCTATTACATGGAATTGCTACATCTGGGAGTCAGAGTTATGTCAAGCAAGAAATGACATCTAAATCTTTCCAATGAATCATTACCTCGCTTTTGCAACCTAGATGAAATGCCAAATATGTATTCTGTTATGACTTCATAGGACTATAATCCTACAATGTCATTTTACCCCCAAAACAAAAAGTGTTGGACTAGTAAGAACATTTAAACAAATGCTGACCCACTTCACAATTAACTTAGAAAAATCTCTTCTTAACAACCTACTAAAGAGAGATCATTCTAAATAATAATGAAAACAACAACAACAACAAAAAAGCAGCGTACAGTCCCATAAATGCCTAAGCAGAGAAATAATCCATCAAATACCATGAACAAACGAGGTGACAAAGCAGCTCAGAAAGAAAGTGAACTGAGAGATATAGAAATATGTGATTTAAATGATAAAGAATTCAAGTTGCACTACTGAAAAAAAACCAATTAGATTCAAGAAAATTCTGATTGGCAGTTCAATGAACACAGAAACAAAATCAATGACTAACAGGAATATTTTGCCGAAGAGATTAAAATTCTAAAAAGAACCACATAGAAACTCTGGAGCTGAAGAACTCAATAAAAGGGATGAAGAATGAGATAGCAAGCTTAGGAAATAGAGCTGACCAGATGAAGGAAAGAATTAGTGATATTGAAGACAGAAATCTGGAAATGAGGTAGATGAAAGAAAAGATAGATTTGAGAGTAAAAAAAAAAAAATGAAAGAACTCTACAAGAACTATCTGACACCATCAGAAAAAGCAATATAAGAATAATGGGTATACCAGAAGAAAAAGAGAGAGAGAAAGGAACAGAGAATCTACTCAGTCAACGAGAATTTCCCAAACCCATGGAAAGAATTGGATCCTCAAATCCAAAAAACAAACAGAACACCTAGTTATCTCAACCAAAAAGGTCTTCTCCAAGACACATTTTATTAAAGTTGTAAAAAATTAATGACAAATAGAATTCTCAAGGCACCCAGGGAAAGGAAGATGATAACCTATGAAGGAAAACCCATTATATTATCCATTGGACTTTTTAGCACAATCTTTACAAGCTAGAAGGGAGTAGAATCAAATATTCAAACTATTGAAAGAGAGAAATTACTAGCCAAGAGTAATATATCCACTGAAGTTCTCCTTTAGATATGAAGGAGAAAGAAAGAACTTTTCAGACATAGAAAAGCTGAAGGAATTTTCCACCACAAGACCTGCATTACAGGAAATATCGAAGGGGGTCATTCTACCTGAAATGAAAGGACAAAAAACTACAAAACTATGACTAATAGAAACAGGAAATTGCAAACCTTATTAAACAGAGTATTATATACTTAAATATTATAGAACAGTTAAAGGACAGAAATATTTTAAAAAGAGAAGACAATAGCTACTGCAACTCAGAAATTAACTCAGGTGGTTAAGGAAACATGGTGGAGTGAGAGACGTCCCCATATCTCTCCCCTTGAAATATCAATAAGCTGAACATCTAAAACTCAAAAAAAAAAAAAACACCCAAAATGTATACAAGCATGTCTGAGCATGGGATCTGCGCATAAGAGCTACCACAGATCAGAACCCCAGATGTCCGGCAGAGTACCGGAAGTAATAAAGAAGCTGCCTATCTGCAGCTGCCTGAGCTCCCTGAAGGAAGAGGGAGAGGAAAGGAGGAGCCGTGAGTTCCTGCAGTGAGTTGCCTGAACATTCCTGCCTGGGAACCTGTGGCTGCAGGGCCAGGTCATTAGGGCAGAAAGCAGAGAAGCAGGACGAGACCACAGAGGACCAACACCTGTTTTTTGCCAGCCGCAGTTGCAAAACCGAGGCTAAGCCACAGTCTCACCGCCCCCCCTACCCAGAGAGACACTTCCCCCATACCCTCTGAGACCAAACACTGTGGAGCCCCAGGGGAATCTGAGCAAACGCTGCAAAGACTGTCGCTGATACTGACAGGGACTGAAACTGAGGGTAGCGAGAGTGATTAAATATTTACAAGAAAATTTAAAAAGTGTTATTAAGACATTATACAAAGCAGGGATCCAAGAGGCTTAGACACCACTTATTGGAAACCAAAAGAAAAGCACCTTGTTTGCAACAGGCTAAAGAGAGACCTTTATATAATAAATCTTCTTTCTGGAAAAACAGCAGAATACACTTCCATTAATGCCCAGGTGGAGAAATAGTCCATTAAACACCATGAACAACTAAGGTGACAAGGCATATCAGAAAGAAAGAGAAAAATCTCCAGAAAATAAGCTTATAGACATAGAAATCTGTGACTTAAATAACAGAATTCAGGATGGTACTTCTGAGAAAACTCAGTGAGATCCAAAATGAGTCATATCAACAATTTTAGGCACTGAAGAAAAACAACTAGATGAGCAGAACAAGGAGATTAAAACCCTCAAAAAGAACCAAATAGAAAATCTGGAGATAAAGAACACACTGAAAGAGTTGAAAAATGAAATAGCAAGCTTGGGAAACAGAGTCGACTACTTGGAGGAAAGGATCAGTATTCTCAAAAACAGAAATCTAGAAATAAAAAAGAAGGCAGAAGAAAGAAACCGAAGAATGAAAAATAATGAAAGAGAAATTCAAGAAGTAGCTGATACCATCAGGAGAAGAAACATAAGAATGAGCATTATCGAAGGCGAGGAAAAGGAACAGGGATTAGAAAGCATTTTCAGACAAATAGTGGATGAGAATTTCCCAAATCTAAGGAATGAGCTGGAGCTTGGAATTTAAGAAGTCAACAGAATGCTCAATTATCTAAACCCGAAAGGCCTTCTCCAAGACACATTGTATTAAATTATCAAAAATTAATGGCAAAGACAGAAATCTCAGGGCAGTCAGGGAGAAAAAAAATGGTAAATTATAAATGTAAACCCATTAGATTATCCTCAGACTTCTCAGCATGAACCTTACAGTCAGAAAGGAATGGAATCAAATATTCAAACTATAAACTGAAAGGAACTACCAGCCTAGAATAATGTATCCAGCAAAGCTCTCCTTTAGATATGAAAGAGAAATTAAGACATTTCCAGACATACAAAAATCGAGAGAATTCTCCACTACGAGGCCTACACTACAAGAAATAGAGAAATGGGTCAGTTCACCTAAAACAAAATGACAAAAAAAAAAAAAGGAGTAAAGTGACCATTGGGCAAATAGAAGCAGAGGAGTACAATCCTTACTAAGAACAGGGTATTATAAGCTTAAATAATAAAAGAATTGCTATAGCAAAATAGTAATGAACACTCAGCATACATAGGAATAAATTGGGATAACAATGACTAAAAAGAGGGGGGATTCACAGATCCAAAATTGCAAAGGGAAATGGAGATAAGGCACATGCAGAAGAAAATAACGACTGTATATATATAACTATCCTTTACATATTCGTAATGATAACCACACGCCAAAGATTCAGAACTGTTGTATATAACATAAAACAAGAACGGCCAGAGGGAAAATCCACAAAAGCCAACCAAAATAAAGAAAATAGAAACACGAGGACAAGGAAACAATGGAAACACCGAGCTACCGGAAAGCAAAAGATAAAATGGCTATAAGAAGACCTCATATTTCCATAATCACCCTAAATGTAAATGGACTGAACTCACCAATAAAAAGGCACAGAGTTGCAGAATGGATCAAA
The DNA here is from genome assembly GCF_000151845.1 of Pteropus vampyrus. Classification (NCBI taxonomy): domain Eukaryota; kingdom Metazoa; phylum Chordata; class Mammalia; order Chiroptera; family Pteropodidae; genus Pteropus; species Pteropus vampyrus. The sequence goes on from NW_011888965.1 coordinate 1,034,955, forward strand.
AAAAAAAACCAAAAAAAAACAAAGCCCAAACATATGCTGCCTCCAGGAGACATATCTCAGCTCCAAAGACAAATACAGCCTTAAAGTGAAAGGGTGGAAAATGATATTTCAAGCAAATGGCATTCAGGGAAAAGCGGGACTAGTGGTAGTAATATCAAATGAAATAGACTTCAAAATAAAAAAATGTAAAGAAAGATACCAAGGGACACTTCATAATGATAAAGGGAATCATGCACCAAGAAGACATAACACTTATTAATATCTATGCTCCCAATCAGGGAGCCCCGAAATGTGTCAATCGATTACTAACAAAAACTAAAGGGAGAAACAGACAAAAACACTATCATAGTATGGGACCTAAATATCCCACTGTCAGATATGGACGGATCATCCAAACAGAAAATCAATAAAGAAATAACATCCTTAAATGACACATTAGACCAACCGGACATAATTGACATTTATACACCCATCCATCTCAAAACAACTGCTTATACATACTTCTCTAGTGCACATGGAACGTTATCAAAAATCGACCACATACTGGGACACTGAGATAGCCTCAACAAATATAAAGGGTTGAAATAATACCAGCCATATTCTATGATCATAGTGCTTTAAAACTAGAGATCAACTGCAGAAAGAAAGCAGGAAGAACCACAAATATATGGATATTAAACAACATACTACTGAAGAATAACTGGATCAGAGGAAAAATAAAATAGAAGTCAAGAGATACATAGAAATAAATGATAATGATAGTACAACATATCAAAACTTTTGAGACACGGCAAAAGCGGTCATAAGAGGAAAGTTCATATCATCATAGGCCTACCTCCAAAAACAAGAACAAGCCCAAATAAACAACCTAACTCTTCATCTTAAAAAATAAGAAGAGGAAGAACAAATGAAGCCTAAAGTCAGCAGAAGAAAATTAGAGCAGAAATTTTTTTAAAAAAAAATTGAAAACAAACAAACGAAGAGATAGAAAAAATAAATGCAACAAAGATCTGGTTTCAGAGAAAGGTTAATAAAATTGACAAACCCCTGGCTAAATTCACTAAAGAAAAAAAAGAAAGGACACAAATAAACCAAATCAGGAATGAAAGAGGGGAAAATACAACTGATATCTCAGAAATACAAAGGATCATACAATAATACTATGAAAAAGTATACAATGCCAAATTTAATAACCTAGAAGAAATGGACCAGTAATTAGAAAAATACAACCTTTCTAGACTGAATCAAGAACAATTGGAAAATCTAAATAGACCTATCAGCAGTATGAAAACTGAGACAATCATCAAAAACCTACCAAAAAGTAAAAGTCCAAGACCAGATGGCTTCACCAGTGAATTCTACCAAACATTCAAAGATTTAATACCTATTCTTCTCAAACTCTTTCAAAAATCAAAGAGGAAGCAATATTTCCCAACTCGTTTTATGAGGACAATATTACTCTGATACCAAAACCTGGTAAAGATAACATACACAAAAAACAACTACAGACCAATATCTCTCATGAACACTGATGCAAAAATCCTAAATAAGATACTAGCAAACCGAATACAACAACATATTAAAAAGATTATACACCACAAACAAGTGGGCTTCATCACAGAGGCACAGGGATGGTTTAACATATGCAAATCAATTAATGTGATACACCACATGAACAAATTAAAAAATAAGAATGATATGATCATATTAATAGATGCAGAAAAATCTTTTGACAAGATACAGCTTCCATTTATGATCAAAACACTTCACAAAATTGGTATAGAAGGAAAGTACCATATATGACATATATGACAAACCCTCAGCCAACATAATACTTAATGGTGAAAAACTAAAAAACTTTCCCTTAATATCAGGAACAAGGCAAAGCTGTCCACTATCTCCACTGCTATTCAATATAACATTGGAGGTTGTAGAGAGTGCTATCAGACAAGAGAAAGATATAAAAGGCATCTAAATAGGAAAAGAAGTCAAACTGTCACTATTTGTGGATGACTTGATTCTCTATATAGAGAACCCTAAAGACTCCAAAAGAACACTACTAGAAACAACAAGCAAATACAGTAAAGTCTCTGGATACAAAATCAATGTTCAACAATCCATAGCTTTCCTATAGTCTAATAATGAAGCATCAGAAATAGTAGTGGAAAAAATAATTCCTTTTGCAATTGCAACAAAAAGAGTAACATACCTAGGAATAAATTTAATTAAACAAGTGAAGGACCTATATAATGAAAACTATAAGACCCTATTAAAAGAAATCAAAGAAAACACAAAGAAATGGAAAGATATTACATGTTCTTAGATTGGAAAAATCAACATAGTTAAAATGACCATATTACCTAAAGCATTACACAGATTTAATGCAATCCTCATCAAAATCCTATCAGCATTTTTTAAAGATATAGAACAAGAAGTCATCAGATTTTTATGGAAGCACAATAGACCCTAAATCACCAAAGCCATCCTGAGAAAAAGGAACAGAGCCAGAGCCATCACTCTGCCTGACTTCAAATTATACTACAAAGCGACAATAATCAAAATGGCATGGTATTGGCAGAAAAACAGACACATGGACCCGTGAAATAGAATCAAGAGTCCAGAAGTAAACCCATATTTATATGGGCAAATTATTTTCAACAAAAAAATCCAAAAACATACAGTGGAAAAAGGAAAGCGACTTCAATAAATGGTGCTGGGAAAACTGGAAAGTCACCTGCAAAGGAATGAAACTAGACTTGTCTATCACCGCACACCAAAATTAACTCAAAATGGATTAATGACCTAAATATAAGACCTGAAACAATAAAATATATAAACTAAAACATAAGAACTAAACTCAAGGACCTTGGATTTAAAGAGGATTTTATGAATTTGACCTCAAAGCAAGGAAAGCAAAAACTAAAATAAATGAATGAGTCTATATCAAACTAAAAAGCTTCTGCTCAGCAAAAGAAAGCGTCAACAAGGTAAAGAGACAACCATCCAAATGGGAAAATATATTTGCAAGCAATGCCTCTGATAAGAGCCTAATATTCAAAATATACAAAGAACTCATACACTCAATAATAACAACAAAAAACAAACAAACAATCCAATCAAAAAATGGGCAGAGGACCTGAACAGACACTTCTCCCAAGAGGACATGCAAATGCCCAACAAATATATGAAAAAATGCTCAACATCACTAGCTATTAGGGAAATGTAAATGAAAACCACAATGAGATCCATCTCACACCTTTTAGAATAGTTATAATCAACAGGACAAGTAATAACAAATGTCAGAGAGAATGCAGAGAAAAAGGAACCTTCATTCACTGTTGGTAGGACTGCAAATTGGTACAACTACACTGGAAAACAGTATGGCGTTTCCTCAAAAAAATAAGAATTGATCTACCATATTATCCAGCAATCCCTCTACTGGGTATTTACCTCAAAGATTTGAAAACCCATATCCGAAAAGATATTTGCACACCGACGTTCATAGCAGCATTATTCACAGTGGCCAGGACATGGAAGCAACCAAAGTGTCCTACGGTAGATGCTTGGCTAAAGAAGCTGTGGTCCATATATACAATGGAATATTACTCAGCCATAAGAAGAGATGAAATACTGCCATTTGCGACAACATGTTTGAACCTTGAGATAATCATGCTAAGTGAAATAAGCCAGACAGAAAAAAAATGGAAAATCACATGATATCACTTATATGTGAGATATAAACCTAAAAGCAACAAATGAGCAAGACAAACAAACAGAGACTCATGGACATGGACTATAGACTAGTGGTTACCAGAGGACTATAGACTAGTGGTTACTAGTGGGGAGGGGAAAGAGAGGGAAGGTATATCGGGTAAAGAGGGTCAAATATAGGGGGGTACGGTAAGGGTGAAGTGCAAATGGGATCAAATACATGGTAGCTGAAGGAAACTGGACTTTGGATGATAAACACACAATAGAATATACAGATGTCAAATGATAATGTACACCTGAAAATTATATAATTGTATTAACTAATGTTACCTCAATAAACTTAATTTAAAAATTTTTAAAAAGATAATTAAAAAAATGGAAAGATACTCCATGGTTTTGAATTGGAAGAATTAATATTTTTATATGTCCATTCTACTCAAAGCAATCTATAGATTCAGTGCAATCCCTAACAAACTCCAAAGATGTTTTTCACAAAAATAGTATAAACCACTCTCAAATTTGTATAAAACCACAAAAAAAGCCCTAAATGTCCAAAGCAATCTTGAGAAAGAAGAAAAAGCTGGAGGTATCATGCTTCGTTATTTCAAATTATACTACAAAACTATAGTAATCAAAACAGCGTGAAATTGGCATGTAAACAGACACTTAGATAAATGGAACAAAATAGAAAACCCAGAAATAAATCCATGTATATATGGTCAATTAATTTATGACAAAGAACCCAAGAATACACAACGGAGGAAAGGATAGTCTCCTCAAGAAATGGCATTGGGAAAACTGGACAGCCACATGCAAAAGAATAAAAGTAAACCACTGGCTTATACCACACACAAAAATTAGCTCAGAATGAATTAAAGACTTGAATGTAAGATCTGAAACCATAAAACTTCTAGAAGAAAACATAGGTGGTAAGGTCCTTGAAATTGGTCTTGGCAATGATTTTTTTTTTTATTTGACACCAACAGTGCACAGAAGCAAAAAATATCAAGCAGGACTGCATAAAACTAAAAAATCTTCTCCACAGCAAAAGAACCACCACCAAAAAGAAAATGCAACTTAGCAAATGGGAGAAAGTATTTTCAAATCATATACCTGATAATGGGTTAATGTACAAAATAAATAAAGAACTCTTACAACTCAATAGAAAAACAATCTGATTTAAAAATGGGCACAGGATCTGAATAGACACTTTTCTTAAAAAAAAAAAAAAGACACGCAAATTGGCCAACAGGTACTTGAAAAGGTGCTCAACATCACTAATCATCAAGGAAGTGGAAACCCAAACCACACTGAGGTGTTACCTTATGCCTGTTAAAATGGCTATTATCAAAAAGGCAAGAGGTAACAGGGATGTTGAGGATGTGGAGAAAAGGTAACCATTGCACACTGTTGGTAAAACTGCAAATTGGTGCAGTCACTATGGAAAACAGTATGGAGGATCTCCAAAAAATTAAAAATAGAACTACCTTATGACCCAGCAATTCCACTTCTAGGTGGAAATAAACTCACAATTTCGAAAAGATATGTGTACTCCATGTTCCCTGCAGTATTATTATTTACAATAGCCAGAACATGGAAACAACCTAAGTGTCTATTGAGGATGAATGGATAAAGAAAATGTGTTATATATATGCAATGGAATATTATTCAGGCATAAACAAGAAGAAAATCCTGCCATTTGTGACGACCTGGATGGACCTTAAAGGAGTTACATTAAGTGAAATCAGTGAGACAGAGAAAGGCAAATACTGTATAATATCACTTACATGTGGAATCTAAAAAACTAAAAACGAAAAAAAAAATCTCATAGAAACAGAGATCTGATTAGTAGTTGCCAGAGGTATGGAGTGGGGATGAGTGAAATGGGTAAAAGGGGTCAAAAGGTATAAACTTCCATTTATAAGATAAATAAATCCTTGGAAATCTAATGTACAGCATTAGATGACTATAGTTAACACTACTGTATTTTATATTTGAAATTTTCTAAAAGAGCAGATCTTAGAAGTTCTCATAAGAATTAAAAAGATAACTGTGTGGTGATGAATATTAACAAAACTTATTGTGGTAATCATTTTGCAATATATACATATCAGATCATTAATTTGTACACCTAAAACTAATACAATGTTATGTGTCAATAATATTTCAATTTTTAAAAATGTAACAAAGTAAAAAAAAAAATCTATAACATGGCTGTCTCATTTTCTAATTCTTACAGGTCAGACCCAGTTTCAGACATTCTAGCTCAGTTTCCCTATATGTACACTCAACACTTTATCAGACTACATCTTCTGACTGGGTTTGAAAAATAGAATCACTATACTCATAAAATATTCAAGTTCATAAACTAGTATCATCTGGAGCTTATGGGGGGTAGGTAATGTAGCATGGGCTTTAAAATCTAGTTAATTTTTTTGTTAAGGTAATATATACTTGCTACATAAAATTCAAACAATACAAAAAGGTATAACTTGAAAAATGAAGGTCTTACTCCCTAGATAACCACTGTTGTTTCTTGTGGCTCCTTATAGATATTTCTACACACATACAAGCATCCTTCCATCTACTCCTCTTTTTCCACAAGTGGAGTTGTACTATACAGATTGTTCAGTATTTCGCATTTTTCAGTTAACATAGCTTAAATATATTTTCTTGTTATGACTATGTCAATAATCCACATGTAGAGGTACCAATCTCTCTACTGTTGCCAGCTGGATAACAAATTAGAGAAGTAGATTAAATGGAAGAAAAATTCTCCTGTATAAGAAAAAAAAACTAAAATAAAAACTTTGGGGCACCTAAGGATATTATCAAGAAAGTGAAAAGATAAACTACAGAAGGAAAGAAAATATTTGCAAATTATATATCTAAGAAGGGTCTAGTATCAGAATATATAAATAACTCTTACAATTCAACAACAACAAAAGACAAACAACCCAATTAATAAATGGGTAATAGAGTCAAATAGACATTTCTCCAAAGATGTACAAATGGCCAATAAGCACATGCAAAGGTAATCAACTTCATAGGTCATCAAAGAATTTCAAATCAAAAGCACAATGAAATACCATTTCTCATCCACTCCAATGGCTATAATTAAAAAAAAAATGGAAAATAACAAATGTTGGTGAGGATGTGGAAAAATAGGAACACTCATATATTTCTGGTGGGAATGTAAAATAGTGTAGCCTCTTTGAAAAACAGTGTGGCAGGTCCTCAAACAATTAAACATAGTTACCATGTGACTCCACAACTTCATTCCTAGATATATACTCCAGAGAAATGATAACAGATGTCCATGCAGACACTTACATACTAATGTTTATAGCAACATTATTCAGATAGAAATAACTCAAACATCCATCAACAGATGAGCAGGTAAAGAATTTGTGGTAGATACGTACAATGGAATATTATTAAGCCATAACAAAGAATAAAGTGCTGACACATGCTACAACTTAGATGAACCTCAAAACCATTGTGCTAAAATAAAGAAGCCAAATACAAAAGATTATATATGATTTATTTTATATATAATGTCCCACATAGGCAAATCTATAGAGACAGAAAGCAGGTTAGTGGTTGCCAGTGCTTGGCAGGGAGTAGGGAGTGGAGAGCGATTACTTAAATGGAATAGGGTGTTCTGCTGGGGTGACAAGAAAGTTTTCACACTAGAGAAGTGGTGGATGGAACAACATTGTGAATACACTAAGTGCCACTGAATTGTACACTTAAAATAATTAATTGCATGTTACATGATTTTTACAAAGAGAGTTTTTAATTTGCTCAAAAGAACCACTGTCTTCAGGGACTTCAGTCCATTAGCTTTTGTCCAACTAACAAGCGAATTTTTTTTATATTCATTAAACAGATTTGGTTTTGGCCTGAGGGGCAGTGAACTGAAGAGGAAATAGTACTAGACACAGGAGGAATAATCTTGATTACTTGCTGTAAATTTCAAAAAAGAATAAAGTAGTGTTTTCTTTAGAAAAAGAAAGGAAAGAAAAATGCATCTGCTTATTTAAAAACAGATCTGATGGTGTTTTCAAAGAGAGTAATAAGAATTATTTTTTTTAATGGAAACAAAAATAGTTGTATTGAGCAGACAATAAGAAACGAGATGAGACAATGTAAATTCTCCCCTTCCAATAAGTTTAAAATCTTTGAACCACACTGTTTATTTTTTAATGGTCTTCTTCATGTGGAGAAGACTTTAAACATGTGCTGGAGAGTCACATCATCACAAATGGCACAACTCATGAGCCAACAGTACCCTATAAGGAATTCCTACTTTCTCACTCCTCTCCATCCCTTGGACTGACAGAAGTTTTCACTGTAGATGTAATTTTCTATTTCTATGCTGTGGTTGCCCCAAATGGTGAGCCCATTAGCTAGAGTTGTTGAATTGTACATTGTGTTGGGGGCAAGAGAATAGACACTTTGAGCACCTTGACATAGAGCACCATCAGCAACTCATTTTCTTCTTTCTCATTAATTGACACTACCTCTAGCTGCACTGATGAATCTGAAAAAGCAAAGAAGAAAAAATATTTTGTGTACTGTTTGTATAATGATACAGCACCATCTAATGATTTCCCCTGTGGAGTGTTGCCCAGTAAGTCAATTTTGTTATCTAAAAATAGATTCAAATAAGACCTCTAATTCAGTTGGGTATTCACCGCCAATTTACCATTGGTGTTTGAATCAAAAACATTTGAGTATCTGTTTAATTTAACACGATCACAACTGTTCTATTATTCCCCTTCCTCACTTCTCTGTGTTTGGTAAAGCCACTCCTTCTAAAGCCACTAGCATTGACCTCCAAGATGTCAAACACACACATGCACACACATGCACATGCACACACACACACAAGTAAAGAAGGAAAAGTTTTTCCCAATACATGCTTCCAAATCATATGCAAGGGAATGGTTTACCAACCTGCCTCACCTAAATAAACACAGCACCTGAGAAATACAAAGCATAAACTGCTAATACATATGGACCATGGATATAGAGATGTTTATCGACAGACTTATTCCTGTCCCTCAACTGTATATTAGAAAGTACTGACAGACCCCCACTGTTGTAAATAAATATATATTTTTTTAAATCCTAAGAAACTCCTGATAATAATCCCAGAGAAAGAATGAATGATATATCTAACAGGAGCAAAATGTGACTCAAAGAAAACTTATCATTAGAAGTCCATATTTTTTGTTGCTTTGTTTTTGTTGTATGGTGAAAAAAGTTGACCGCTATAACCATCCACGGTATATAAGTCTCAGATGAGCATAAGTGAGTTAGATATAATTCTGATGTGTCTTACATTATTGATCTGTCCATTTGCAAGCAATTATACAAAAAAGGGTTGGTACAGACATCATCTTGATGTCGGATTCTATTCTATAACTGTATACAGATGCTTTCTAAATCCAATTTGAAGTTTTCATTAGGCTCTATTATAAATATGTGACCCCATTTTATTATTCTGTATTTATCATTGTCCAATAAATACTTTTCCAGAGTATATAAGTCCCACAAATTTGCACAAATACTGTTATCTCTTCCTGTTCTTCATTCCAAAAATCACAACTTCCTTCAAGAGGCTTAGAACTACAAACACACAAATGTCTTTACTAGTATATTCAATTTCAGTTTTGGTGAAAATTTTGGTCTATTGAGTTTTCTTCAGTTTACTTATATAGCCATGCCACACTGGAGGGACCTAACAAAATAATCGTATGGCTTGTATAGCATTAAGTTCGTTTAAGCCAGCAAGCAAAAAATAACAGATCAAATTTATTGTGGACATACAAAGATGCAGTTTCTCAGTTATTCTTGAAATCAAAAGTGTTTTAAACTATAATGCATATTCTCCTTTCTCTGCCCTTTCTAGAGAGGTACAAGCAGGATATAAATACAGTAAATCTAATTAATTCAGATTCCACTCGTTTATACATTTTGTATTTCAGGAAAGGGCTAGATATAATGCTTAAACTTTGTGATATGTCTCTTTTTAGCATTTATTTAAAGAAGTTATTTTCAACTAATATCTAACATTTTACACCTCTTATATGCAAATATTTGATATAGTAATGGTAAAGTTATATCTATGTATTAAAATTAATCTGAGTTCCTTAATTGGATTCAACTTTGATTTGTTTTAATTAGTGATACTTGAAATTACTTAAATGGCATTTCAAAGATATCCTCCATGATATAAAGTTTTCAGTAACCAAGGCTGGCTTTCCAGTTAATCTGAATCAGTAAAAATAAATTACTATCAATTTTCTTTGGGAAACCTGTAAGGGATCAAATCTCAGAGTTTGGATGGAGCCTAAACATCTTGGGGTAAACCTACAAGCTCTGTGACTTCTTAGGCAAGTGACTTCACACTTCTGTGCTTCGACTTACCCATCTGTAAAATGGGAATAATAATAGTACCTATACCATAGAGTTGCCACTATAAATTGGGTTAACCTTTTAAAGTACCTAGAACATAGTAATCACTATGCACATTTTAAAATTTCATATTAACAATTAAAACTAACTTATTAGATTTGCTTTAGTTACTTTTAAGGCCTGCATAAAATTAAATGCACAAGGCTTATCTGTACCCACTGTTTAGCCTCTTGTGGTACTACCTATGGTATGGCAGCGGTTATGATTTTAGGGAGGATCTATTTTATTTATATGTTTCATTGTTATATATTCATGTATAAAATATATATCCTTTGTATTATTAGAAAAAAAATATATAAAACTTGCTCATTAAAGAGGGATAGTGGCCGCTAAAGCCCATGTTTGTGTATTATGGAAGCTCACCTGGAGGTGAAGCCCAGTATGGACAATCTCAGATCTCCAGGTCACTTGAACAGCATGGTCCCCTGAGCCATGCAGATCCTGAGGACAGTGCTGTCATTGGACCCTATTATCATGAGGCAAATTCAGCCTGTCCTAGGGACATGAGACTTGTGGCTCTTAACACTGCGGGTAACATGGATCCTGCAGGCACACAGACCCCACCACCATGTGGCAGGCCCAGGCTTATAGGCCACATGAACATGGCAGCTCCCAAGCCACAAAAGAATGTGGTCACTACCTTAAGGGACAGTCTCCCAGCCCCCATACTCCTTAACAGACTCGCCCTCCCATCAAGTAAGCATTGTTGGTTCAAAGGGCTATGGGTCACATGGATACTGCAACCATATGAATGATACAGCTATGACATACTGATCAGAGCACAGTAGGGGCTCTTGAATTCCTATGTCATGTGGTCTCTCTGATTGACAACTACGGTCATGTGGTAGACTTAGCTGGTCCAGGTACATGAACATCACAGACTCCTAAATTCTGTAGGTCACATGGATCCTATTGTCATGTGAACTTTAGCTTCATGAGGTAGGCTCAACCCTCTCAGTCATGTGAGCACTGCAGGCATCACTGTTGATGAATCATATGAATACCTACTTCCTATGGTCACATGGCAGACCATATAGGTGAAGATTGTAGGCTTCTGGGCCCTTTGGGTCATGTGGATCTAGTGGTCATGTTAAGTTCATATGTAATAGAAATCCTTTTACTTCAATGTTGTAAATCTCTCTCCTTCAATTATCTAAAATTGAATAGACATGATGAGATTGGTTAAAATTCCCAGCATTGACAAGCTGCAAATCTTTACCAAGCAAATAAATATACTCTCTATTTTAGTATCCATTATTCAATGATAAACTTATAAATAAACCCTAATTATATTCACTATAGCCAAAGAAATAAATAATAAAAATAAGAGCACAAGTGAATGAAATTGATAACAGATGCAAAAGGTTTATTAATAATGCTAGCTGTTGGTACTTTGAAAAGATAATAAAAACTCCTCTGGCACAACTGATCAAGAAAATAAAAGTGCAGGTAGAAATAACATTAGGAATAAAAAGGGTGTCATGATTGCGGTTATTGTAAAGATTTAAAAGATAAGATAGTATAAAAATAACACAAATAATTTTAAAATTTGGATAAAAGATATATTACTGGAAAAAAATATTAACTTTGCAAATTGAGTCAAGGAAAAATAGAAAACCTTAAAATGATAATTACTTGTAGAGATCAACAGTTAAAATTTTTTATACAGAAAAAAGATCAAACACAGAAAGTTTTACACATCAATTTTCAGTAGGCATGATTTTAGGCCCCCATGATCTTTGCCTCTGATGTTATGCCTGTGAATATGTTATACTACAAGTCAAAAGAGACTTTACTGATGAGATTAAGGTTGCCAATCAGTTTATTCAAGGAAACAGAAATGTTAGTTCTACAGCTGCATGAAATTGAATTTTGACCATGATATGATGAGCCTCAAAATGGATTCTACCCTAAAATCTCTAAAAGAGAACACAATCTCGCTGACATCTTGCTTTGAGACTATAAGACAAAGCAGAGAAAGCATCCATGCCTATTTGATTTCTAACCCACAGAACTACAGATAATAAATGGGTGCTGTCTTAAAGTGCTGAATTTTTGGTAATTATTTATCACAGCAAGAGAAAACTAATATAAAACTTTCCGGAGACTGAAAAAAAATGGCGTAGAAGATAGACGCTCTCTCTGTTCATCCCTCTGGCGACCAAATCAAACTTGTGACAGAAACAAGGAGCAGCAGCAAGGAAAAATCGCCTGGGATCCAAATGAACAAGCCATACAAATAGGGAGAAATCCAAGAAAGCACCCTGCAATGGCAGGATGTAGGACAGGCGAGGATGCGGGGCTGCCCAGTTTCAAGCGGCTGAGACGAAGCCTTGTGGCAATGGCAGCGGCAGAAATCGCAAGCGGATTTTCGCAGTGACTGACCTGCTTCCTCTGAGCACCACTGCCAATTGGGATGTGCGCAAGGAGCACCAAGGACTTACAAGGAGACATTGTCGGAAGAGGGCCAAGGCGAAACTCATCTATATAGAAGTGCCGTTGGTATCCATTGTTCCCTGTTGAGCCCTCCCCACTCCCAGTGCAAGGACACAGCACAGCCATAGCCCTGACGTCATCAAACTGGATAACAGAGGTCGCTCCGTCCAGAGGATTCTCTGAAATCCCGCCTTCCCCAACTCGTGGCCCCACCCAAGCCACATCCAGATGTGAACTCGACAAGTCAGGTGCTCCTTGCTAAGCAGTGCCTAGACTCACTGGAGGCAGCTGGCCTCAGTTTCTCGCATGACCTTTTGAGGCAACTATAAGCATCTGTGGATTGCTTTCTGAACCTTAACAGGTGGCCCCAGAGGGGTAGAGGTTTGGGCTAAGTTAGGCTTGTGTATGAACCCCTCTCAGGACTGTGCCACTGGACAGACACAATCCACACCAATAAGACCAGGAGACTTAGGAGCTTTGCTTAATACATAGACACAGACACAGAAAGGCAGCCAAAATAGGAAGACAAAGAAGCAGAAACCATATGAGAGAACAGAACAGAGATCCACAAAGATCCAGATATACCAGAGTCAAGTTATCTAACAGATACAGAGTTCAAAACACTGGTTATAATGATGCTCAATGAACTTTTGGAAAGGGTAGAGAACTTCAACAAAGAGATAAACATAAAAATAAAAATTATAAAAGGGAACCAGTCTGAAATGAAGAACACATTATCTGAGATGAGAAGTATATTAAATGGAATAAACAAAAGAATAAACGAAGTGAATAAAGAAAAGGACCAAATGCCCTATCTAGAGGATGGGAAAGCCAAGAACATGCAAGCAGAATGGCAAGAGATAAGATGCCAAGACTATAAAAATAATTTAAGGAGCATATGGGACACTATTAAGGGTCCAAATATCCATCTGATTGGCGTACCTGAAGAAAATCAAGATGTTGAACAGCTGTTTGAAGAAATAATGATGGAAAACTTCCCTAACCTGGTGAAGGAAATGGACATAAAACCCCAGGAAGCTCAGAGAATTCCAAAAATCAGGGATCCAAAGAGGCCAAGACACACCCAGACACATCATAATTAAAAGGCCAAAGGTTAAAATACAAAGAAAAAATATTAATAGCAGCAAGAGAAAAACACATAATTACTTATAAGAGAACACCCATAAGGCTAGCAGCTGATTTCACAAAAGAAATTATGCAGGACAGAGGGTTTGGCAAAAGTATTTGACAAGATGAAGACCCAGGATCTACAACCAAGGATACTTTATCTAGCAAAGCTATCATTTAGCATTAAAGGACAGATAAAGAGCTTCCCACACAAAAATAAGCTAAAGGAATTTATCACCACCAAGCCAGTATTACAGGAAATGTTGGAGGGAATTCTTTAAGAAGAAAAAATATAAAAGACTCACTTCAGATTAAAAGACACATACAGACTAAAAGGAAGGAGATGGAAAAAAACTATTGCTTTGATGGACCTAGAAGATATTTAAGTCAGACAAAGAAAGATAAACACTATATGATTTCACTTATATGTGGAATCTAAGCAATAAAAAGTACAAACTAATTAAAATGACTCACAAATATAGTGGACAGACAGAGGGGAGGGAGTTTCGGGGGGCTGGGAGAATGGGGTAAAGGGTTAAAGAAGTACAAATTAGTAACTGATAGATGGCCATGGGGATGGGGAGCACGGCAGAGGAAATGCAGTTAGCATTAATAGGTTGGCTATGTGGAGGGTCAGAGGAAGGAGGGAGCAATTGCGTAAGATCGTTTTACAAACTGTATAGATGTCTAACCAATGTACTGTATACTTGAAACTAATTAAAATAAATAAATTAAAAATTAAAAAAAAAAAAACTTTCCCCTAACACATAGGAACAGATAAATCAATCTTACAGAATATATTTCAAGGAAGAAAAATAAAGATCACTCCCAAACTTAATTTATGAGGCTGGTATAACAAAAACTGGGCAAAAAAAAGATGAGAATATAAAATCATGAGCCAATCTCAATTAGGATATAGATGCAAAATATGTAAATAAAACAGTATCAAACTAAATTCAGCAATGAATAAAAAGGATACTACAACACAACAAAGTTGTGTTTATCTCAAGAATGCAAGGTTGGTTTAACATTAGGAAAACTATAATATAATTCACCGTATTAACAGAAAAAAGGAAGGAATAAAAGAATTGTTATCTTAAAAGAGCCAGGAAAAGAGAAATCTAATCAAATGAGCAATCATGCAGGAATCAAAACATAACAAGAAATCTCAGCAAATGAGGAATAGAAGGATTTTTTATAAAATAAGACTGATACAGATTGTAAACAAAAATCTACTTTCACTTCCCACTAAAACCTCACTGAAGCAATATCAAAGATAAACAAATTATGGTCTGTCCATAAAATTACATATTACCTAGAAAAAAGAGCACAAATATGAATTAATATCAAAAACATGCTGAGTGAAAGAAGATGGACAAATAAATACATGCTGTATGATTCCATTTATATGAAATTTTAGTACAGGATAAACTATTTTGTAATGATAGCAGATCCAGATTTATTTGGTGCCAGGGAAACTAATTGGGCATGTTTTATAGCATTTGTAAATGTTTTTCATCTTGATTATAGTGGTGATTCAGGTAATCAATATATATGTTTCCTTTTAATTTGCTTTAATGTACAAAAATATGTGTTATTTTTACTTTTAGGAAGATTTTATTTTTGGAGAGCTTTTATATAAAAATATTTTATAAATTTATTAATAGAATAAAACTAATTTTTGATCAATCAATAAATAAACATTCTCAACTATTATTTAACTTTAATTGTTTTTAGAACCCCTTTTCACTCTCAAGAAAGCAAACCTCAGTTTGCATAATAAACTATATGGCTCATTTTATAATTACCACTTCAGGATATAGGCCTAGAGAAGTTAAGAAACTTGTCCAACTGGTGCAACTAGGATTCAAACCCAGGTTTATTCTTTTCCATCGCCCTCACTGTCCCATGCCTCAGCAATGACCACTCTGCCTAGCACTCAGAATAAATAAGTGATATATTGTTACATGTGATTATAGAGATGTGAACAAGTGCTGTAAAGAGAAAAGGGGCAAATTATTTTTCCTGGGAGATCACAGCAGGCTATAAAGAGAACTTGATACATCTAGTTAGACTGGTGGGAAGAGTTTACCAGGTAGAGAGAGAAATGTAGTAGAGAAAAAGGAAAGAAGACAGCTGAAGGCATAGAGACTCAGGAAAACACAGATAAAAATGAGAGGGGTCCTAAGCAAAAAGAATGAAACACCAAAAAAAAAAAAAAAGGAAGAAGACACAGAAATATAGAGAAAAATAAATCTCTAAAGAGATTATGATACTGAGATAAATCTAGTAGATACCAGGAGAGGGAATACTGTTAGCTTGATCTGCAAAGGGAGGGAGAAAAAAATGAGGGAGAGGAAGAGGGCCTTAGAAGAAGATAGTGTGCTTGCCTCTGTGTGTGTGTGTGTGTGTGTGTGTGTGTGTGTGTGTGTGTGTGTGTGTGTTTCTACATTGGGAGAAATGTGAAAAAAGTGTGAAGAAAGATAGGGAAAATTGGAGAAATATGAAGGAAGAGAGAACTGATGACATGTGAAAAAGGAGTGAGAGAAATCAAAGAGATATACAGACATTGGGAAGGTGAACATGGAAACAGTGAAAAGGGAGAGAAATGTTGAGAAGAACTAAAGGAGAGGTGGACAATAAAGAAAAAAATGTATAGGGGATTGAAAGATTATGCATTTATATACTTATATATGTACATATACATATATATGTATAGATACACATGTGTGTATAATTGTGTGTGTGTGTGGATGTGGATGTGTATGTAAAGGGAGAGAAAAGCAGCATGGTAAAGAAATGACTGACCAATAAATATTTAAGAGAGATAAATGAAGAGAAAGAAGACATCCACAAAATCATCTATCTAGAATTTATTATATTTTTCCTAGGATAAATTATTTAAAATCATATTTGGGTTATTTTAATAGATTATAAAATTGTTTATTTAAATCATCCTTACAGTCATTCAACAATTATTTATTAAACCTAACTATATACCAGGCAGTGTGCTGGCTGGAAAATTATTGCTTGGCTATCGCCCATGGGAACATAGGCTATGGCCCATGAGAATATAACGCTCTAACTATAAGCTTTCTGCTTCTGTACTCCCCGACCTGTGGGTTGACAGTTAGTAAAAAAAAGAAAAATAGACGTGTGTTCAAACAGGATGAAGAATGAGGTTTAGGGCTTAAAAACCCTGTACCTCTACATTTCGGGGCTGCTTAATTTGAGGTCTGTATACCCCTGGCAGACTCAGCTGGCTGAATAAAAAGTGTGTTTCCTATAACTCACTGATTTCTGGTGGTCCGTGTGTCTATCGGAGGCTGGCGGCTACAACATTTGGAGGCGCCGGCGAGATCTCAGGGAGTGGCCCTGGGATCTAAGACTAGACTGTCCTTCGAAGCGGTTGCTGTCCCTGTTATGGACTCAAAGGGGTGGCCACCCTGAGATGTTCCAGGGCCCTTGAATGCCATAACAGGGTCAATGCAATCGTCAAGGACGCAACCTTTAGGATGCACTCTTTGTTCCTGATCCTGTTGGGAATTTCTGAGGCCTCGACGTCTGGATAAAAAGGTACCTTTCTGTTTCTGTTGACTGGTCGTTGGGGGTCCATGGAGAGACTGGATGCAGTCATATATCCCAGACCGTGGCCAGGCTGTGGGATGCCACCTCCTGTGCCCTGTTATCGGGTTCTGTCTATTGTCTTTGGTCTTGTCTGGGTTGTAAGTGGCAGACCTCTCCGGGTCCACCTACACCCCAGTAATTGTTCTCATCTGAGTGTCTGTCTTGTGTTTTCCATGCAAGTGATGGGGGAGGCCTGAGTTCACAGAAAACACCCTTGGGGTGTCTCCTGTGACATTTCAAAGAAGGCTTTGTAGAGGGAGCTGACTATGGCATAAAGTTTTCTCCAGGCAGACTAAGGACATTGTGTGAAGTTGATGACCGTCTTTTGGTGTAATCTGGCCTCCGGAGGGTTCCTTTGACAGGGATTTAGTGAGGAATGTTTGGAAGATTGTCACGGGAGACCCGGGACATCCCAATCAGATTCCCTACATCGATCAATGGTTGAATCTTGTTCAGAACCTCCCTCCTTGGCTCTGCCAGTGAGCCCTTTCTCTAGGGGCACGAGTCTTAGTTGTGGGCACCCCAAAACATACAGTAACTGAATCTCCAAGACAGCCCAGTCCCTCAGTCCTCCAATCTCCACCAGAGGACAGTGACCTTCCCCCACTCTATAATCCAGGACAACAGAGGCCAAATAGCACTACCTCGCCTCCTCAGATGCAGACAGGTAACCCCTACGGGCCTCCCGCTCCCACTCCACACGGGGCACCAACCGATACCACCACCCCAGCCATCCTCCCCTTACAAGAAGCACCACCCCAGGGGCACCACACAGACAGGCCCTTTATGGTTCACGTGCCTTTCTCGACTAGTGATTTGTACAACTGGAAGGCACAGAATCCACCTTTCTCTGAGAAACCCCAGGGATTAATGGGACTCTTAGAGAGTGTCTTTCAGACTCACCACCCCACCTGGGATGATTGTCAACAGCTTTTAGTTACCCTCTTCACCGTGGAAGAACGCAGACGCATTCAGGCAGAAGCACAAAAGAAAGCTGCAAGAAGGAGGAGAGTTGAGGAAGCACGAGAACAGATTGAGGAGGAATTTCCCTCCACCCACCCAGACTGGGGACACAATTCTCAGGCAGGGAGAATGGCATTAGATCAGTACTACCAGATTCTAATTGGGAGAATTAGATTGGCTGCTCATCAGCCAACTAACCTTTCTAAGGTAACTGAAGTTACAAAGGGACCTCAGGAATCCCTTGATGCATTTCTTGAACGACTACAGGAGGCATATCGGGTATACATACCCATTGATCCTGAGGCCCCTGAGAACCAGCGGGCAATTAATGTAGCCTTTGCTACTCAGGCAGCCCCTGATATCTAGCGTAAATTGCAAAAATTAGAAGGTTTCGCAAGGATGAACCTGTCCCAACTTGTTGAGATAGCCCAGAAGGTGTTCAACAAGAGGGAGGCACTGGATGACCCCAAACATATGGCTAAAATAATGGTAGCTGCCATGCAGGAGGAGAGACCAGGGAAGACTAAGGCATGACAAGGGAAGTCAGAAAAGGGCCCATGTAAGGGTCGCACATCCCTAGGGAAAAATCAATGTGCCTACTGCAAGAAAGAAGGCCATTGGAAAAACGAATGTCCTGAAAAAAATGTGAAAGACCAGGGAATCCACAAGACTAAAATCCTCATCACTGAGGAAGAGGAGTGATGGGGCCAGGGCTCCTACACACTAAGCCCCCAGGAGGACAGGGTAGCCTTAAAAATTGGGGACAAAACTGTTAACTTCCTGGTGGACACACAGAGGCTACCCACTCAGTGTTACTCGACCCAGGGGGATCAATCTCCAAATGAAAGACCACCATCCAAGGGGCCATGGGCAAAACATGAGAATACCCATGGACCACTGAAAGGACTGTAGATCTGGGGCGAGGGATAGTGACTCATTCTTTCCTCATAATTCCAGAATGTCCGGCCCCACTTCTTGGTAGAGACCTACTCCAAAAGCTAAGGTCTACTATCACATTCAGAGATAGTACACCTCAGATGTCCATGTCTGCCCTGTCAACTATCTTAGTTACCTGTCCTCTATCTGAAGAGTACCTCCTCTACGAGCAGGAAGAAAATGTAGACCCATCCACGGGGCCCTTACTAGACAGACTCCTGATAGAATATCCAGAGGTATGGGCTGAAAGCAATGCCCCAGGATTGGCTAGGCATCAAGCCCCAGTAATGGTGAGCTTAACTGCTACCGTGACCCCTGTCCAGGTTAAGCAATACCCGATTGCCCAAGATGCCAAAATCAATATAAGGAATCATATATAGTGGCTGAGGGAAGCGGATATTCTCATGCTATGCCAATCACCATGGAACACTCTCTTGCTCCTAGTCCAGAAGCCTGGTACTCAGGATTACTGGCCAGTACAAGACTTAAGAGAAGTGAACAAGAGAGTTGAAACCATCCACCTGACTGTACCCAACCTGTACACTCTCTTAAGCTTGCTACCTCCCGAGAGAACTGTTTATACTGTATTAGATTTAAAAGATGCTTTCTTTAGCATTCCCCTAGCCCCCAGCAGCCAGCCTATCTTTGCCTTTGAGTGGATAGACCCAGAGGAGGGATTCTCGGGCCAACTAACCTGGACGCGTTTACTGCAAGGATTCAAAAATTCTCCTACCCTATTCGATGAGGCCCTAAGTGCAGATCTCCGTCCCTTCCGTCAATGTAATCTTGACTGTACGTTACTCCAGTGTGTTGATGATATACTATTAGCATCTGAAACTGAGGAGATCTGTCTTGCAGCAACCAGGGACTTACTCGGCACTCTAGAGGCATATGGGTACCGAGTCTTCACTAAGAAAGCCCAGCTGTGCACCCAGTCGGTAGCCTACCTCAGGTATACCCTCGAAGGAGGAAAATGGACTCTCTCTCGGCAGAGGATTGAAGCCATTCTTCAGATTCCAGTACCCACCACCAAGAGACAGGTAAGAGAATTCCTTGGGGTGGCAGGCTATTGCAGACTTTGGATTCCTGGGTTCTCAGAGATCGCAAAGCCCCTGTACTCAGCTACAGGAGGAAATCAGCCCCTCGATTGGACAGAGACAGAACAGAAGGCCTTTGACCTTCTCAAGCAGGCACTCATATCAGTCCCAGCCCTTGCTTTTCCGGACATCACCAAGGGATTTCATCTTTTTGTGAGTGAGACCAAGAGAATCACCAAAGGGGTCCTAACCCAAACGCTAGGCCCATGGTGCCGACCAGTAGCCTATCTATCAAAGAGACTAGACTCGGTGGCCTCCAGGTGGCCACCCTGCCTACCAGCCATAGCAGCGATGGCTCTCCTAGTCAAAGAAGCTGACAAACTCACCCTTGGGCAGAATCTAGACATTACTGCCCCTCACGCGGTAGAGGCCCTTCTCTGCAGTAGCCCAGAACGATGGATGACTAACTCCAGAATCACTCAATACCAGGCTCTCCTCGACCAGCCAAGGATCAACTTCTCCAAAGCTACTGTCATCAACCCAGCCAATCTGTTGCCAGACCCAGACCCCAAGACCCCCATTCATGACTGCATAGATTTCACTGGCGCTGTGTGTTCCTCGTGGTCAGACCTCAAAGACTCCCCTCTGCCAGAGGCCAATGAAGTTCTTCTGTTCAGGGACGGGAGCAGCTTCATGCAGGAAAGGAAGGAAGTATGCTGGGGCAGTGGTCGTAACTCTAACTGGCACCATCTGGTCACAAGCTCTTCCCCATGGGACTTCTGTTCAAAAGGCAGAACTCATCACCCTCACTGAGGCACTAAGATGGGGAAAGGATAAGGCAGTCACAATATACAC
>NW_011888965.1:1056712-1059308 GCF_000151845.1 Pteropus vampyrus
AAGGGAGAAGAACTGCAGAGGAGATTGCCTCACAATGCCCAGTTTGTGCCCAAGTTAATCCAAAGAAGGAGAAGATAGAAGAACCTAAGCATAAGGAAAGAGGAACTTATATGGGGAGCCACTGGGAAGTCGATTTCACTGAGGTAACCTCTTCTATGGGGGACTACAAATATTTACTTGTTTTTATAGACACCTTTTCAAGATGGGTAGAGGCCTTCCCCACCAGGAAAGAGACTACCTTAGGAGTTACTAAGAAACTACTACAAGAAATCTCCTTCAATTTGGTCTCCCCGGAACTTTAGGATCGAATGACGAGCCAGCCTTCGTAGCAAAGGTATCACAACAATTGGCTAGCTACCTAAATTTGCAATGGAAACTCCACTGTGCCTACTGGCCCCATAGTTTGGGCCAAGTAGAGCGAATGAATCGGACCCTAAAAGAGACATTAGTCAAGTTAGGATTAGAAACTGGTGGGACTTGGGTAGAACTTCCCCCCTTTGCTTTTCTCCGAGCCAGGTGTACTCCATATATTAATGGATTCACCCTATTTGAAATTTTATTTGGAAAACCCCCACCTTTAGTACCTAGAATAGAAGATGAGAAAAAAGGCAGAACTACGTAACCTTGTCTTACTTAAGTCTTTACAGGCCCTTCAAAATGTACAGAAGGAGATTTGGTCCCAGGTTCGTGTTGCCCATGCAGCCCTGGGGGACGGCCTTCCCCATCAGTTTCAGCCTGGGGACTCTGTGTGGATCCAGAAGTTCACTTCCAAAGGACTAGAACCCAAATGGAAAGGACCCTTCACTGTCTACCTGATGACACCCACTTCAGTTAAAGTAGACGACATCCCATCGTGGATTCATTACTCCCACATGAAGGCAGCATAAGAGTGGACAGCTCAGGAAGACGGGCCCTTAAGACTAAGACTCAAGCGTACATAAATATGACCTTCTGTTTCTTTCTTTTTTTCTCTTTAGCCTAGACATACAGAAACATACACCGGCCTAGAGTATGGGAGCTTATAGTAACCGAGACCGGTGAAATTATTGCCCAGAACATCACCAGCCACGGTACTCCAGAGATCCGAGTGGACTTGTGCCAGTTTGCCAGAGATCCCCTCGCCATTGTAACAGCTAGACACCATCTTGGATCAGGATCTTTCCTAGGTAGAGGAGCACACTTAGGCTACAAGGGGGGACCCGGCTGTGGCATATTATCGGCTGAGAAAAGCCTCTTAGGGATAGGACTCTACATTTGTCCTCAAAGACATGACCCAGGGATATCTGGCCGCATGGGTAATAGGGGACTTGGATGTGAGGGCTAAGGTCAATTTTCTTGTGCTAACTGGGGTTGTGAGACTATCTCCACTATAGACAATTATAAAAAACAGAATGATGATCATATTAGATTAATAAGAAGACCAAGCCCCTCCACATGCTCTCTTGGGTCTTGCAATCCTATCACAATCACCATCAAAACTGGTAGCCCTGGGGACAACACTATTGGCTCACAGGACAGACATGGGGTATCAGATTATATAAAACTGGGTATGATTCAGGATTACATTTTACTATACAGGTTAAGCACCCTCCCAGGAAAGCTAACCCTATAGGACCCAACAAACCACTTCTAGTTCTAGGACTAACCCAAAGTCTTACACCTAAGAAAACATCTGTTTCCAGAGCAACTCCAACTCCAGCTCTAGCCCCCTCCAAGTAGTAGCCTAACAGCTATTAAACCCCAGGCATTTGATCAACCACAACCAGAACCAGAAGGAGCATTAATAACTATGTTAACGACAATACACAAGATTTTAAATAAGACCACCCCAGACATAGGACAAGATTGCTGGTTGTGCCTAAACCCAAAACCTCCTTATTATGTCAGGGTAGGAACTTCCCTAAACTTAACTGAGCTCAGCAGCACACGAGGCTGTGAATAGGAAACTTCACAACTCACCTTAAGAGACATACAAGAAGAAGGAATCTGCCTAATTTCAAAGAACTATTCCAAGCTGCTAGCACAGTCACCTTACTTAGATAACTGTAATTGTACTATCAAAGTACCTATCTCAGGGGGTAAAAACTATAAGGCTCCAAATAATACTTGGTTAGCATGTGATAGCAGGCTTACTCACTGTGCTGCATCCGATCTTTTCAACTCAGGTGAGACTAATATTTTTATCCTAGACTTTGTACTCCCCCAAGTGTCCCTTTACAGTGGGCCAGAAGGCAGACTCCACTTCTTCTACCAAGACAGGCTACAGAAACGGGCCGTACCAGTCTTAATACCTCTTCTTGTAGGACTCGGAATAGCAGGCTCTGCAGCTGTAGGTACTATTGCTCTTATCAAGGGAGAAAATGAATTACGTGAAATTGGAATAAGGATATCAAGACCTTAAAAGACACCATCAGCAGGCTAGAACTTCAAGTCGATTCACTCGCAGAAGTAGTCCTCCAAAATAGAAGAGGTTTAGATTTATTATTCTTAGAACAAGACGGATTATGTATGGCTCTAGGTGAAACCTGTTGCTTCTATGCCAATAACTATGGAATAATTAGAGAAAGCTTACTACTAGTACAGAGAAATTTAGATG
>NW_011888965.1:1059358-1062422 GCF_000151845.1 Pteropus vampyrus
CTTCTACCAAGACAGGCTACAGAAACGGGCCGTACCAGTCTTAATACCTCTTCTTGTAGGACTCGGAATAGCAGGCTCTGCAGCTGTAGGTACTATTGCTCTTATCAAGGGAGAAAATGAATTACGTGAAATTGGAATAAGGATATCAAGACCTTAAAAGACACCATCAGCAGGCTAGAACTTCAAGTCGATTCACTCGCAGAAGTAGTCCTCCAAAATAGAAGAGGTTTAGATTTATTATTCTTAGAACAAGACGGATTATGTATGGCTCTAGGTGAAACCTGTTGCTTCTATGCCAATAACTATGGAATAATTAGAGAAAGCTTACTACTAGTACAGAGAAATTTAGATGACAGAGAAAAACAAAGACTAGAATCAAATAACTGGTTTCATAGGATGTTCAATTGGTCACCATGGCTAACAATCCTTCTATCTGCTGTAGCTGGACCTTTAATCCTCCTCCTCCTCTTGTTAACTTCTGACCCATGTTTCCTCAATTTCTTGTTTGCATATATAAGGAAGAGAATTAATTCTATTAAACTTTTAGTATTACAAAATAGAGGCTATGAGCAAATTCTGCATGAAGAATCAAGAATTTGATTTTCCGCTAAGGCCAGTGGGGAACGTGCTGGCTGGAAAATTACTGCTTGGCTATCACCCATGGGAACATAGGCCATCACTCATGGGAACATAATGCTCTAACAATAAGTTTTCTGTTTCTGTACCCCCCGTTTGCACAACCGACCTGTGGAGTGACAGTTAGTGAAAGGAATAAAAATAGACTTGTATGTTCAAACAGGATGAAGAATGCGGTTTAGGGCTTAAAAACCCTGTACCTCTACATTTGGGGTCTGTGTACTACTGGCAGACCCAGCTGGCTGAATAAAGAGTGTATTTCCTATAACTCACTGATTTCTGGTGGTCCATGTGTCTATCAGGGGCTGGCAGCTATAACAGCAGTGAACTCAAAAAGTACCTGTTATAATCTTCTCATATATGTAAAGTAAAAAGAAAAAAAAAGAAAAGAAAAGAAAAGAAAATCTGCTGTATCCCAGAATCTTAAAATAGCAAATATAAGAAATCATAGCACTAGTTAAAATGTCGACTTAGGGACATATTTCTCCACCAAAAGCTCTATAATTTCAAACTGTTTTCCTCCTTCCACATTTCCCTGGGAGCCAGCTGTAAGAACAGCAGGTCAAAGAGACTAAGGAAAATGTCACTCTAAGAGATAAAAGAGGTGAAGAGCAAGGCTGTGGGCTATCAGTCCAGAATTATGACCACTAACTAGGTTTTCACTATCCTGAGTACCTTGCCCTGCTGAGTCCCGTAGAGAATACGAGTGGCCTCTGAAATGTATCTTACAAGGGCACATACCAGGCTGACACATTCATTTCTTCATAATTTGAAAAGCCAAAGCTGTGACTTGCATTTTGATCTGAAGTCCTCAGGAGTCTTCCCACAGAGACTTTATGTATAATCAACTTTGATTCTTCCCAAACTTATGACTGTGCCTTCCTAACAGCTTATACCAAAACAAATACACAGAAGTTCATAGGAACTCTATGATGTCATTTCCTTTAATTATCAGAACATTCAAAGTTTGTCAAAAGGTATATTAAGTGTATTTGAAATGTCTATAATATTGAATGAGATATAGAGAAAAAAATATTTTAAACACCTATGTGTAGGATTCCAGGACAACCCATAGATTCACAGAAACTTTATAAATTTGAGAACTGCCTATTATCTTAAAAGCTTTTTAAGTACAGGCAATTAGAGTCTCTAATAACTTCCTTCCTACTCCTCTTCTCTCCTATGTCCACACTGTCCTGCACCGACCCCATTCACCTTCACTAAAGTGACTAGGCCTCTGTTTTCCAAGACCTACCTGAACAGTGTTATTTAAACCTATCCTGAAAGAAAGGTTCATATCACCAATAGAGCTTTTGATTTCATCATCATCCTAAAAACAAATATTTTGAGACTAAATCTGGCATCTTCAAAGATTCCCCAACGCCAGGTGATTTTACTTGTTAAGGTTTTTTTAGAACCTTTTAAGATAGCTACCCAATGCATTTTACAAAGTTAGAGTAACAATCTATTAAGAAAGAAAATTCAACATAGTAAATTTGAAGATCTAACTAGTTTTATTAAGCAATTCAAGAATCAGGTAGCATCCTTTCTAGCAACTAGAAAGGCTCTTCTGTACAAAATGGAAGGTATTTTTAGGAAGAAGAGTGGAGCAAGGGAACTATTAACAAAAGAAAAAAAAGGATTATTTTTGGACCCGGACAACTTTTTCAGGGAGAACAGGCAGATTGTGTCTTCTTTCTATGGGGGATAAAGAGGGCCCACGTGACAGATTATGTCATTGGCATCTCCCAGGAAATTCCAGACTGGTTGATTAAGATTATGTTTCTGGGAGAAGTTAAAGCTGTAGCTAAATCAGGTATTAAATCTAGGTTTGATATCATAGGCTTTTAGCATGATTGATGCCATTTGGGGCCTGTGGTTAACTCTTTAACACCTCAGAATAAATCCTGATGATTATAGTTCAAAAAAGATTAATTTCACTTCTGAACAGAGATGTAAGATGTAAGACCCTGAATAGAATCCTGGAAAAGAAAATTCAATAATAAAAGAATCACTCACCACAATCAAGTAAGGTTTACCTTAGGAATGCAAGGAAAATACACTACAAGACAATCTATCAATCTATCATGCCAATTGGTCAAGTAAGTCATTTTTTGATGATCATGATAGAAGCCAAAAACAACATTCACTAAACATTCCTTATTTTTTTAAAAAATATATAACCAGCGCAAACCTATTAGAAAGGATAAAATCAAAGAGACTAATAATACCACATAGTAGAGATGATGAAAAGCATTTGGAACTCTCCTCTCATTAACTACAGTGATCAGTCCATGAATGGATATGCAAGCAAGCTAAGCTCTCCAAATTCCTTCCCTGAGACACAGAGTTGCTTAATTACTTGTAGCCATATTCTCTGCCATTTAGAGAAAACCTGTCTGCAGTGGGAAAGAATAAAGCCAAAGGA
>NW_011888965.1:1062913-1064115 GCF_000151845.1 Pteropus vampyrus
AGAGAGAGAGAGAGAGAGAGAGAGAGAGAGAGAGAGAGAGTGTGTCCCAGACCAGTATTGTCTGAACACAGATTCATTTGTGGAATTTTCATTAATATAAAACCATAAATTTAAATTTATCCTCATGCTCATTTGAATTGCTCCTCTTACTGTCGATACAAGAAATGTCAAAACCTATCAAGAATCTTTAATGAGTTTATTAGAACCAAAGTGAGGACACACCTGGAAGCAAGATCTCAATGGACTGAGAAAATGCTCCAGAAAATGACAATATTGCAGTTTCTTTTTTATATATGGGATTAAGGAGGGAAGTAAGGAAGATTGCATGAAAGTGAAAGAAAGCAAGGTACAAGATAGTTCACAAGCTTATGTGCTCCCTTGAGGGTGCTTATGTCTCTCAGGAGTCTAAAAAAAAGAGGATTACTCTGGCATTTCAAAGGTGTCTTAACCTCGATGCACAAGAACAATAGACAGGGCTTGCTTAGGGCAACTTTTGCTAAAGAAGTTATATGCCTGGGGCATAACTACCCACCATGACCTGCCCAGATAAGAATTTATGATCAAATCACCCTTTAATGTTACTTTCGGTCAGATTTATTAGAGTTCCTTTTCATCCACATTTCTTTCAGGAGAATTCTCACTAATTGGGAAGTAATTTTACATTGGAAGTAGACTACATAAATTGAGCACCTATTATGAACAACAAAGTTGTTGCCCTCAGTGTTAGTTGATGATTAATCCAAATATATTAAAAAGACTAATAATATCTAGGGTGAACTGAATTTCAAAACAATGCTTCATAATATGTTATTTCATCTAATAATGACAATTTGGAAGATCCTTCCTTAAAGCAATAGAGACAATTCTATTTATTAATAAAAGCTTTATTACTAAAATATAGCATCTAACATTGAAAGATAAGGTCGCATCTTCATACAACAAACACCTGTCTGAAAAGTGACATATTCAGTCACTCAACATCAGTTTGTGTTCGTGATATAACTTTGATATTTTTAAATAATGACACAATCCTGACAGCATTTCTTTGCAATATTCAACAAATGAGCAAGATATTTATAAGGGATATGAAATGTCTTAAACCTCCAGAGACTATTGTCTTCCTACCAATATCATTACCTCTAGAATCTGAACACTTAACTGCCAGCCATAATCATATGCCATTAACAATGCACTGTGTGTGT
>NW_011888965.1:1065795-1091832 GCF_000151845.1 Pteropus vampyrus
AAAATGAATAAATTATATTTTACATTATTTTAAAGATTATTGCTGGCACCTCTCTGAAGAAACAGATATCACCATGCCAACTTCTAAGCATTTATTTGCTCAGTACAAGTAAGAGACAGTGGATACTGCAGTGGATAGAAATACACAATCTCCAGTCTTGTGGCCATTTTTAGTCTACCTTTAGGAGTTCAAACATAAATGTGCTTTATTACATAAACCTATAGTTCCTAATGCATTAATATCTATCATTATCATTTCTTCCAATAACACCTCGAACCTTTAACAATGTGTATATTTTGAGGAAAAGGCTATGTCACAATGGTTTTTGAAATGTCCCAAAATAATGTAATGTGCCAGTCTCACTGACTTTTTAGACTGAATTATATTCACATTATCTTTCTTCTGGTTCACTTTGCTATTTCTGGTAGAGTGGTTCTGCCTACATGAGTAAGATTTTATTACATTCTTATCCTTCACTATTGGCTCTACCTTGGCATTCAAGTTTAATCATACCAGATGTTGTTTTTGCAAAGCTCAATTCTTCTGCACAGATAATAGTCAGCTTGACCAATTCTTTCCCTCAAAGTAATACCTTCCCTCAGAAAAGTGTTATGTTCAGGGGATAATGCCTAACAATGAAGCAAACTAATCTGCTATCAATCAAATTGTGGGTTGCTATCTTACCAAGAAGATTTGATCCTTTCACACTGAATGGTAACTGTTTTTAACCTGGCTAGTCTAAAGTGTTCTTAGTTTATTGTTTTTGCCTTATTATATGTTTCTTTAACTACAAAATCTCACATACAGAATATGAATATGAATGATCATTATATAGCAAAGCAACATTTTCCATGTGAAACATAAAATCGATCACACAGCTTTTTTGTATGATACATTTTTTCTCTCTTCATATACCAAAAAGGAGTAATTATTTATACTGCCAGTGATTCATCTCCCCCCTATAGGGGCTGCGCTCATGAAGAAATCCTATTCTTACCAAGTATATGTCCTTCTCCCTTCGATTTCTTTCTTTCTTCTATTTCTCTGCCTTTGCACATAAATGATCCCTTTCCAAAATAGGCTTGTACAGTTACATGTTAATTATCCAAAGAACATCCTTCTAGTAACTTCAACCATCAGGAAAAAAATGCCACAAACATTTTTTTAAAAAGAAAAAGACTTCTGAGAGTCCAGTTGTCAGAAAACACACTTGTTTCATAAGAACAAAACTCAAAATGAGTTCTCTTTCCCTTGAGTTCCCATACTTCATTATCTGTTGTATCGTGGCACTTACAATTTTAGTTATTTATGTAAATATGTTATCTCCCTTACCAACCTGGAAGATCTTTTTCCACAGAAACCATGTCTGACTTAATCTTATTCCCCACAATGGCAGTTTCTCAATTTATTTACTATAAAGAACCATTTATTCATCCTTTAAAGCTCCATGAGGTTGCAGAAAGGTCAAGGTCGTGAGTATTAGGAAAAAGCTATTTGATTTTTCCAGTTTTTCAATAGCGTCTGACACTACATGCTTTTATTATAGCTATTTTAATACACATCTTATATTCCCAACTACTCCAACTAAAAAGGAAGCTTTATAAGCTCCTTGAGAAAAAGTTCCACACGTTATTCATCTTTGTATCTCTCAAAGCTTTTAAATAGAAATTTTCACATAATAGGCATAGATATATAAATGAATGAACATAAATCATATAAGGATAAGTAGCAGATACTCATAAGACATAACTAACAGCAAAGAAAGGAATTACAATATTAACAAGGTCAAGAGATAACCATCCGAATGGGAGAAGATATTTGCAAGCAATGCCTCCGATAAAGGCCTAATATCCAAAATATACAAAGAATTCATACAACTCAATAACAAAAACAAACAAACATTCCAATTAAAAACTGGGCAGAGGACCTGAACAGACACTTTTCCCAAGATAATATACAAATGGCCAAAAAACATATGAAAAGATGCTCAACATCACTAGCTATTGGGGAAATGCAAATCAAATCCACAATGAGATACCATCTCACACCTTTAAAAATGGCTATCATCAACAGGACAAGTAATAACAAGTGTTAGAGAGGATGCAGAGAAAAAAGAACCCTCATACACTGCTGGTGGGACTGCAAATTAGTACAGCCACTATGGAAAACAGTATGGAGTTTCCTCAAAAATCTAAGAATATGATCCAGCAATCCCATTACTGGGTATTTACTCCAAAGACTTGAAAATCCATATCCGAAAAGATATTTGCACACCGATGTTCACAGCAGCATTATTCACGGTGGTCAGGACATGGAAGCAACTGAAATGTCCTATGATAGATGATTGAATAAAGAAGCTGTGGTACATATATACAATGGAGTATTACTCAACCATAAGAAGAAATGAAATCCTGCCATTTGCAACAACATGGATAGACCTCGAGCTAATTATGCTAAATGAAATAAGCCAGACAGAAAATGTTGAAAACCACATGATATCACTTATATGTGGGATATAAACCTAAAAGCAACAAATGAACAGGACAAACAAACAGAGACTCATGGGCATGGACAATAGACTAGTGGTTACCAGAGAGTAGGGGAGGAGGTGGGAAGGGGGAGGTAGATGGGGTAAAAAGGTCAAAATATGTGGCGACAGAAAGAAATCTAACTACGGGTGGTGAACACACAATGCAATATATATAGATGCCTTACTGTTAAATTGCACACCTGAAACTTACTGGATTTTGTTAACCAATGTCATTCTAATAAAAATTAATAAAATAAAAAAGTAAATAAAAAGGTATTTTTATTCATTAAACATTTATTAAGTGCCTATTATATACTAAGAACTGTGTTATAAACTAAAAGGAATAAGACACATAATTTCCCTCAGAGAACTTCTAGTTTAGTGGGATAACAAGGAGCGAACTCAATAATTATAAACCAAAATTATAGGAGATAATGCCCCATTGATATAGTCATTCCTTGAGCCCTTCCCAGTACACTTTATATTCTAAAAAGATTTTTCAAATGAAAAACTAGTTTAAACCACTAAAACTTTGATTACTAAAAGAGATATTACATTAATAGGAACACTTTATGTAGATAAATGAGACATTACTTACTATATTACCACCATATCTTAAATGCTTATAATCTAAATTAGATTACTTTTCCAAAATTTTCTTTGTGACATATCCCAAACAATAACAGATATAAATAGTTATTTTACAAGATTATCATATTTTAGGAGATATTTTTAAATACTTACACCTAAATAAGTGTCAATATTAATAACAATATTAAGCTTTTAAAGTTTTTTCTCTATTTTCTGTTTTATAAAGCAAGATTTCTCCGAGGGTCTTATACAATTTCTCCAAACCTTATTAAGTATTTCATTCAAACACAGTTAGAAAATTTCCAATACCTCATGGAACCATAAGAGGCTACCCCAATATTTTATAGATTATAAAGGAGTGCTAGCTAGCTATTAAAATATTCAAACATAGCCTATGAGAATAATTTTACTCAATTTTTAAGACTCAGCAATTTAGTCCACTATCATCCTCTTTTCTCTGGAAATGACTGGGATCCTAGCTGAATACCAAATAAATTTCCTTTCTGATGGATAATTAAAAGGTAGAGTGTCTGTGAAAGAAAGAATTTTACCACTATTTACAGCCTTAAAGTGTTTAATGGATTCAAGACACTTAGCATCATTATTCAAGCAAAAGAAGACATACAATGAGTAAATGGGCTTGACTTAGGCACCCTATATACAGTGCTAGATTGTATGACCAGCCAGCCAGCCAGTCATCTGCTATTATAGCTGATATTGTCTAAAGAAATAACACTAAATGCAACATGTATTGCAGGGTATGCCCCACTGCAGATGTACTAGACAAGGATTATGTTAACATTTGAAGAGCAGGGTTTTTTCTTTGCTAAAAAGAAACATGCATTTATTATAGAAAATTTGGAATATCAGAAAAGAACAAATAATATTATAAAAACCATTCATTATCCCAAAACTCATAAATTACAAGCATCAACGTTATGGTGTATTTACCTCCAGTATTTACACATTTTTTTTGTGTGTGTGTGCATGTGTGTGCATGTATGTACACACACACATGCATGTTTTATATGGTATACACATGGATTCAAAGTGTTTTTACCACTGCATACTGTTATGGAAATTTTCCCCATCTGTAGATAGAATTCAAATTTTAAATAGCTGTATAGAATCCCAGAGTATAAATAGGTCATAAGGTACTTAAGCAGCAACCTACTGTGAAAAATTTTTCAATTTTTCATCATCACTAACTGTATAATAAACAGTTAATAATGACTTTTTGTACATCATTGTCTTTTTGTACATCACTGACTTTTCTGTTTTGTTTTTTTTTTTTATAAATTACTAGAAGAGGAATTAGGCAAACAATTTTAACATTTTGAAGTCTCTTAATATAAATAGCACTAAATTGCTTTCAGATGAGATTCGTCAGCAGTGTGTTTTCCTAACACTGCATTAAATAGATGATATATTGATGATGATAGATAGGTAGATGATAGATGACAGATAATAGATGATAGATAGATGATAGATGATAGATAGATAGATAGATAGATAGATAGATAGATAGATGATAGAGACACACATGCATGCATACATACACTAGTGAAATATTCATTTTATGTAAATAGTAACATATTTCTGATTTTTTATATTTTTTTCTTGAATATTTGCCCACTTTTCTAATGACTACAGAGCATATCTCATTTTCCTAATGAACTGTAAATGCTGCTTGAATATACAATACTGAAACATTACCTGCCAATCATGGTTGCAATTTCATTATGAAAATATGTAGAAAATTACTAAGAACAACATGACACAAGTATAATTATCCACCTCTCAGAACTAATAAATATCAACACTATTATAATTGTTAAACAACTTTCCTTTTTTGAAAATAAATATTACAGATAGAATTGAAGCTCCTTTTTATCCCTCCCTAAAACAAGTCCTCTCCCTCCTTACCCAGAACCATCAATAATCATGAATTTGATGTATATCCTTTCCATCATGTTCTTACATGTTCTAAGTATTTTCATGAAGAATTATACAATATTGTTTGGGTTGCCCCCAAAATGTTACATATCATACACATCATTCTGCAGCTTACTTTTTTAACTCAGCATTATTTTTGAGCTCTATCCACGCTGACATATAAAAATCTAGCTCATTAATTTATATCAATTTATTTATATTATTTATATAGCATTGATTCATTTTAACTGCTATATAATATTCCATCTTATTAAGATATTGTCAACTTAATTTTAAAAAGATATCACTTATCACTTTGATAAATATGTAAGTTGTTTCCTGTTTTTGACATTGTAAAAATTAATTTGACAACCAACCTCATACATATGTGCATAAATTTCTCTGTTATATACCCAAATATGAATTATTGAATCACTGTATTTGACTTATTAAATTAAACTGAATATTGAATTATTAAATCACTTTCAATCTTATTAGTTATTGTCATATTTCTCTCAAATTTCTAATGCTTCATTTAGTATTTTTGTATTTCTGTTCAGAAAAAAGACTGAATTATAATTTTTTTTGTTATACTTTGTCTATTTTTCAGTAATAAGGTAATTTCACAAAGCACATTAGGGAGCATGCCCTTATTTTCTAGACTTTTAAAAATATTTATGTAATAGAGATTATCTGTTTCTTGAAGGTGCAATAAAAATCACATGTAGTTGGACCTGATACCTTTAGAATGGAGTGAGAGTAAGGGCAATATATATATTTTTTACTTTCAATTCACTTTCTTTAATTGATAATCAGTTTATTCAAATCTTCTATTTCTTCTGGCTTCATTATGATAATATTTATTTGTCCGGAAAATTAAGCAATCGTTTAAGCCTGGGATTATTACTTATATGGTAAAGCGTGAGACAAGATCTTGTGTGCAAATAAAATATTTGAGGGACACGATCTGAGAGAATGGGCAGGTGGGACTGGAGAGAAGTGAACAAAGGAAGGAGGAAAAGCCTATTCAACACTCCTATGTTCACTGAAGCATTATTACAATAGCCAAGATGTGGAAGCAACCTAAGTGTCCATTGATAGACCATTGGATAAAGGAGATGTGGTACATATATACAATGGAATATTACTCAGCTATAAAATAAAATGAAATCTTACCATTTGTGACAACATAGATGGACCTAGAGAGTATTATGCTAAGTGAAATAAGCCAGATAGAGAAAGACAAATACTGTATGATTTCCTTTATATGTGGAATCTAAAAAAGAAAATAAACAAAACAGAAAAAACTCATAGATAGAACAAACTGATTGTCACCAGATGGGAGGGGGTTGGGGGCTGGTTGTAAAAGATGAAATTAAGGAATACAAATTGGTCATTACAAAATAGTCATGGGGATGTAAAGTACAGCACAGGGAATATAGTCAATAGTATTTTAATAATTATGTACAGTGTCAGATGGGTACTAGACTTACCAGGGGGATAATTTCACAAGGTATATAGATGTCTAATCACTATGTTTTACACCTAAAACTAATATATTGTATGGCAACTGTAACTGAAAGATAATTTTAATGTTATAATAAAAATAAATAAATATAATAATAATTAATTAAATGAATAAAACATTCAAAATAAAAAAAGCCTATTCAAGGTATTATTATTGAGCTGATCTCTACTGTGGCCAAGTAGAATAATCAGAATTATTCACTGGTCACTCATTGGCTCTTGCTCCTCATTGGTCAAGGGTGGCTTCAGGACCTATTAAATCTCTCTTACTTACAGGTTACATGTGAGTGCTAAGGGTTCTCACACATCAAAAAGAAAGATGAAGTGGCCACAACTATTAGGTCACATCTGTTCAAATGTTTGCCACAGCAATAACTAGAGTAAAGAATGGATTGACTGCATATGAAGTGGAGCACAGGTTTCCAATATACCATTTTATCTTAGTTTTCCAAATGATTTAGTCTCTTATGATTTTTTGTGTCCATTCTTATGTTCTCTTTTTATTTCTAATATTGTTCGCATATATTCTTATTATTCCTTTTACCCCGAGTTCTTTTCTTATTTATCAGTATTTTCAAAGAATTGGCTTCCAGTGTTATTGATTGGCTTTATTATTTTTTTAATCTATTTATTTCTGTTTCTATTTTTATTAATCTCTTCCTTCAAATAACTTTAATATCTGTCCATTAAATAAAACTTTATATTTTATCATCCAGGTATTTTACCATTTGTTGTCTTATCAATCATTTCTTTTCTCTTCCCTTGTATTCTCTGGTTTTTCCTGTGGGGAACCCATGTCATGTGGTTCTGGTCCATCTAATCTTGCCATGACTTCAGCCACATGTATGGAACCAGGACAAGGCTTGGTCAAGCAAAGGACTCCAATTCTTTGCCCTCAAAGATAGTTCAAGAATGGACTCATAGCCTGAACAAAGCTACTTTGTTCCTGAGAACTGCTAATGTGGATGCTGGGTAGACAGGAACTCTCTCACTTGAGTAGTTTCAACTGTAAAATTGTTATGTCAATTGAATGAGTTAGTCATGCATAAAATGTTTGGTAGAGCATATTGGATTTAGGAGGCACCATTATTTGTTAATACTCTCTCTCTTACCTCTCTGCATTTATATATCCTAAAGGCAGACTAACTACCTATAAAGAAAAAACAATCTATTCACTGCTGTAAACTTAAATATACAAAGTGATGGTAGTGACATTACATCTACCAGGAGTTTTTGTGTTTTAACTAACATTGAAAAGTTTTCTAGAGAAATTTTAATCATTAATGGTAAAATTTAAGGCACTATATTTTATTTTTTTTTACTATATTTGAAACAGCCTAAGACACCTAGATGACCAAGTGCCCTTAAGGCTGACTCTGGTTCCTGTGGTAAGTGAAGCAGCCAACTCCTATTTAACCTAGGAGAAATTATAAATTTCTGGGTTTTGGGGAAATATGTTCAAGGTGGTTATGTTTTCTGAATTGCCTATGTATTTTCAGTCCATTTAGGCAAACACCGCCAAACATGTGGAATCGAAAAAAGAAAATAAACAAAACAGAAACAAACTCATGGACAGAACAAACTGATTGTTGCCAGATGGGAGGAGGGATTAGGAGCAGTGCAACTTAAAAGTAGTAAATCTGTATGCATTTCTCAAATGAACTGGATGGCCATCACAAAATGCATTTGTGCCTATTGACCCAAAGGCAGTTTCAAACACAAGCAAAGATTTGGTTTGCTCCTCTGCAATTCAGAAATACAGGCCATTCAGTAGCTAATATGTCGATTCTCAAAAGTGAAAAACAAAGACCCTGATAAAGTTTCGAACTCAATATGAATCTCATCTTTGCTCAGGAGTCAGGAAGACTCCTATATTACTTTAAGCTTCTCTTGGGCACAGAATATAGCAAGCATTAAATTATTCAAAGTTGTAACTGTTTAAAGCTGAAAAACAAGTGACCTGACTACATCACAGTGACAATCAACCAGAAATTCGCATTCTTGCCAAATCATAACAGAAACTTAATTTGAGGTGTTTTTAATAGGGTGTATGACATTCATCAATGGGCTGATTAAGCACTTTTATATCAACAAAATCAATCTTTTATATGGCTTTAGAAAGGAATAATCACTGATTTTCTTGAAGGATCACTGGGGACCCATTAAAAGCATAATAGAAAGTGAATAATATTAGCAACATATTTGGCCTCAAATTTCTAGATTTAGCCTATATTACCCAGTGTTTGCATTATTTGAGCTAAATTAAATGCACAAAGACTACACATAGTAGAAAATTTTACTATCCAAGAATCAGACACCTTGAGGCTTAGTCTCAACTTGATTGGTGTTGCCTTTTATGTCTGGGCCACAGTTTCATAAAGGAGATAATACTTGTGTATATTTTCCTCACAGGGCTGTCATGAAGAAAGCTGAGTCGGGGATTGGTTTAAACTTTTGACTTAAAAGTGCAACAGAAATTCAACTAGGAAAGTAAACACTCAAGAAAATATTAGATAAACACACTCAGCCATTTCTTCCTAAGCTTACTTGCTATGATTTTCAAGGAGTGGGGAGGTACAATAGAGCATACTATGAAGCTTTGTACCTCTAGAATGGGGCAGTCTGGGTTTGAGCACCTGCCTCAATACTTACCAGCAGTGTGGCATTTTCAATGTTGCTTACGCTTCCCAAGCTTTAGCTCCTTGTCTGAAAATAGGCATAAAAACTGTGCCCCACTCATAAAATTGTTGTGAGAATTAAATTTCTTGGTTGTTTTAACATACTTAACACCAGTAAATTGCATATTATAAATGCTCAACATATGTTTAATTATAATATACTATCTTATTGGTATATTAATAAAGGTTCTCCAGAGAAACAGAACCAATAGGATGTATATATCTATAGAATGAGATTTATTATAAGGAATTGGCTCATGTGATTATGGAGGCTGGCAAGTCCCAACATCTGCAGGTTGAGTTGGCAAGCTAGAGACCCAGGGGAGCCGATGTTTCAGTTCAAGTCTGAAGATAGAAAAAAGCCAATGTGTTAGTCTGAAAGCTGTCAGGAAGGAAGAATTCTTCTCTCTTTAAACAGTTTTATTGATGTATAATTAATATACCAAATAGTACACAGAATCAATTCAGTATTATACACTTGAAATTTGTTAAGAGTGCAGATCTCATGTATTCTAAGCACAACACACACACACACACACACACACACACACACACACACACACACACACACACACAAAATTGGGCTGTCAGGGGAAGGTCAGTCTTTTGTGTTATTCAAGGCTTCAACTGACCAGATGAGTCCTACTCATGTTAGGGAAGGCAATCTGCTTTACTCCGTCTAACGATTTAAATGTTAATCTCAACCAAAAACACCTTCATGGAAACAGCCAGAATAATGTTTGACCTAATATCTGGGCACCCCGTGGCACAGTCAAGTTGACAAATAAAATTAACCAACACAAATGAATATTAGTAAAATCATATACTATGCATATATGATGTTACCATAATTTATTAAAACTGCAAAATACATTCAAATGTCTTATGTTTCTCTGTAATATCAAACAATTGATTTGAGTGAGGATTTTGTGTGTGAGAATTCAGATTAGTATTGTGCTTTGTTTTATAACGAAATGCAGTTTTTTGACTAAATTAATTGGTCAGTCCTTTCTAAATCGTCAGCTGTGGCCACAATCAAACTGAGTGAAATTTTTACAGCCTAGTAATTTTTGAAAAGAAGCAAAATTCTCAAATACAGAAAGTCATCACTATATAGTACTAGGTATGAAAATCTATGAGCAATCTTTCCCACCATTAATCCTTAGCTTGGATTAAAGAGCATTATTGAGGGTATGAGATAAATAGAATAAAGTGATACTAATATAAAATTTTATTTTATTTTTCACCAGCTCAAATCAACAATTTAAAAGTAAAATTTAAAATATATTGAAGGGAAAATAATTTGTAAAATAAAGAGTGGCTAGAATTTTCACAGAGGTAACAAGGGCAGCAAAGAATGCATGACATAAATGTCACAATTAAATTTTCTAAGCTTTGATTGCAATTAATATTGCCCAGTACACCAAAGCTGTATTCAAATAATTTTCTTTTAATCGACCATATTGTGCTTTCTTACAAATTTTTCAACAAGTAGTCACGAAGCTTTAAATTTTATACAGATGGTTGATTATACTATAATACCTAAAACATGGTATTAAAGGAACGTTTGTAAATCAAGTGTTGTACCGAACAAAAGCAAGAAAAAATATATACCTTTAAATCTATTGCTTTTCCCTTGCTCTCAGTTCATTTGTTTGATATATGAACATTTAGTTGAAAATAAAAAGTTAAACAAATACCTAGAGAATGCCTTGCTTCTATTCCTGAGACATTCTAAAATTAAATACTTTTGGGGAAAAAAATGTCTTATTTTTTAACTGTTCTATTTAGTGGTAAGATAACTCCTAGGAAGATATCAAATGTATACATAATATTTTTAAACAAATTGCAAAATTAGAGGTCTTAACAAATGTACAATCTATAAAAATGAACAAATAATGGCTATCATTTATTGAGGTCTTAC
Organism: Pteropus vampyrus; assembly: GCF_000151845.1. NCBI lineage: Eukaryota > Metazoa > Chordata > Mammalia > Chiroptera > Pteropodidae > Pteropus > Pteropus vampyrus. The sequence continues at coordinate 1,076,981 of NW_011888965.1, forward strand.
TATGTGGCAGGCCATGTAGCAATATTGTCTCTAATTGTTACATTAGCAACATTCCTTCAAGATAGCTACCAGCATCCACCCCCTAATCTCCATCCCTCCACCACACACTTAACCTTCCCCTACTACAAATGAAGAATTTGAAACTCTGGAATATTAAGTAAAACAGTAAGGACTAAGGCCTAAGGCCATAAACCTGAGTGGATCTGAAATCAGTTTCATGCAGCATCAAAACTCATTATGCTATTCTCCCTCTAAAGAAATATACAAATCCCAGGACCACAAGCATTTCTTTTCCAAGCAGTGCAACAATTTTTTCTTTGGAAAAAAATATTGATTTGTTCTTAATTATAACTATTATATCAGTTTTTGTTTGTTTGTTTGTTTTTGTAGAACATTTGTAAAATACAGAAAGGAAAAAAAAAGGAAAAAATTAGTAATTATATCAGTAGCATTATATCACACTTCATGGATGTTGTGTTGTGCAACCAGATTTCCCCTTCAGGACAAAAATGCTGGCTGTCAGCTTTCAGCGCTCTTTAGAAATTTCCTTGGCGGAGAAGAGACAACTACCCTAACATCACACTCCCTTTCCAGGGCCAGTCCACATTTAATGACTAATTGCTGTGTGGTTTCAAAGACTCCTCTTTCCCTCCACTTTATCCGCTTTCTCAACTTGAAGCAACTAGGAAGAGCCATTCCATGAACTCAGATGACCGCTTGTTATGGCCACACCTCAGTTCAACTTCTCCCTCTTCCCGATCTTGTTTTTTTTTCCTTTCCCACATACAGGGGTTGAACCTGAATGTACTTCCTCCCTAATAAAATCCCTCCATGCTAATATCTGTTTCAGTCTGCTTTCTGGGAAACCCAACCTGCAGCAGCATATATCTGTCCAGACCTGGAAAATATATGCACAAAATATAGCAGGGGTTCCCCACCCCTGGGCTGTGGACTGGGACCAGTCCATAACCTGTTAGGAATTGAGCTGGACAGCTGGAGATGAGCAGCGGGCTAGTGAAGCTTCATTTGTATTTGCAGCCACTCCCCCCCACTTGCATCATCACCTCAGCTCCACCTCAGATCATCAGGCATTAGATTCTCATAGAAGCACCGGTCCCTGGTGCCAGAAAGGTTGGGAACTGCTGAAATATAGGACAATAGTGTGTCTCTGTGTTGTAATCAGTTTTCATTTTCACTTAAAAATACACAATAAACATCTTTCCACAATCAAAACATTATTTCACATTATTTAAAATGTCATACTGCAATGACTTTTTGAAGCCCCATGGTACCTTGCCTCTTCCTTAGCTCAGAATGCCATATATAGCTCATTTTCCCTTTCTGTCTCTGACCTGTCAGGTGTAAGGGGGTCTCTGACTCTCTCATGTATGTGAGGTTCCCATACATACGTATGCAATTAAATATGGTTATTTTCTCTTGTTAACCTGTCTCGTGAAGATTTAATTATCAGACCAGCTGAAAGAACCTTGGCAGGTAGAAGAAATTTTCTTCCTCCCTCACAATGCCATAATTTATCTAATCGGTCTGCAGTATTAAAATGTTTCCATTGTCAGTTCTAAATAGGATATTTACATAGTCTCAAAGTATATCCCCATAAAATGCTTGTTAAATATTTCATAGTGGAGAAAACTACAGACACCATCTTAACAAAATGATGCCAGTGAACATTGTCAGTAAAAGGACTAAGCAACAGCATGTGCCTTCCTGAAATGATGCACAAAAACTTTAGAAATACTTCTGTAGTAGTCCTGCCAAAAATTCTTAACCTGAAACTAATCATAAGAAACACCAGTTAAACCCAAATTGAGGGACATTCTACAAAATTACAGGCTTGTACACTTCAAAGATGTCAATGTTGTGAATACAAATAAAAGCTTAGGAAATTTTCCACATAAAAGAAGACCAAAGAAACATTACAACTGAACACACCACATGATGTTAAATTTTCTCTTGCTATAAATGACATTATTAAGACAACTGTCAAAAATTCAGTAAGGTCTATATATTAGATAATAGCATTATACCAATGTCAAGTTGTTGATTTTGATAAATGTGCTTTGATTATGTAAGAGAATTTCTTGTTTTTAGGAAATACACACTAAAATATTTAGAGGTAAAGGAGAATCATGTCTGCAAGTCACTTTCAAACAGTTCAAGAAATATAAGATGATGATGATGATCATGATGATCATGATGTGTGTGTGTGTGTGTGTGTGTGTGTGTGTGTGAGTGTGTGTGTGTGTGTAGAGACAGAAGGGGGCAGAGAGAGAGGGAGAAATAAAGGGATGAATAGAGAAAAAGAGAATGAACTTGGGTGGATAGTAAAGGGAGAAAACAGGGATAGCAAATAACACAAATAAACAAATGCAGAAAATATTGACATTTGGGGTATCCGTGTGGAGGATATACAGGAATCTTATGTACTATTCTTAGAACTTTTCTCTAAGACTGAAATTATATTTTTACAAATGAATATCAATCCCATATCATATGTGGCAATTTTTTCTGAGTGTGTAACTTACATTTTAGTTTTATCTATAGTAGTTCTTAATGTATAAAAGTTTTAATTTTTTTTGTAGTAAATGTACCAGTGGCTTTCTATACAGTATCTGGTTTTAGTGTGTCATGCTCAGGAAGACCTTCTTCATCCTCTGATTATATATATCCCCTTGTATTTTCTTCTAGCATATTTGTATTCTTTAATTTTAATATATATTTAATCTTGAATTTATTTTGGTGTGATGCAAGAATTAATTTAATTGTTATTACAGTTGACCAATATATGGTATTTACCAATACCATAATTGATGAATCTATCCTTTCACCATTAGTTTGAAACATCACATATATTACATTCTAATTTCTTATACAGTTCTGTTTCTAGGCTTTCTATTAAATTCATAACACTGTCTATTCTCATGTCACATTTTAAAAAATATATTCGCTAATGCCTTTTAATATTTTACAGTACAAGTTTTCCCTGCATTATCTTTATTTGAAAAAAAAAAACACTCTTCAGTATTGTAACTGCAGAAACAGCTCAAAATGATCCTATCTTATTTCAAAACAAAACAAGATATTGAGTTGCTTTTCAAGACAACAAACCAAAACCACAAGTCACATAGCCTAAGCATGTGCAAAAGAGAGCCTTAGACCTCCAACTGCACCTGGAAGGAAAGTCTTGCACCCTCCACCCCAGAATCAAAGGACTGAGACATGATGGGAACTTGGACACTGAAACCCTTTCAGAAAGGGAGGGTCTGTTGTCCAGAAAGCTCCGGTGCTTAGACCAAATATGGCACATATAGAATTGACCACTCAAACTCTGCCAGATTAAAATTACTTTGTATCCTCCTGCCCTCTTTCATATTCTTTACCTTAGATGGCTTAGTTCCAAGACTATCCAATCAGATTCTTTGAATTAGAATTAATGCATATGTATAACTCCTCCTCATCTTATTCTTTAAACTTGCTTCAAGCCTTTGTTTGGGGAGATGGATTTGGACTTTCTCCCTATCTCCGTGTTTGGCTGCCTCTCAGAAGTAAACTCTTTCCTTGTTGCGTACTGGATGCTTTTAGTGATTGCTCTTACTGTACATCTGACATATGAACTTGTGGATTTGTCTACAGTATCTGAGGATTATCATTACTAATACTGTAAATTACCATTACCATTACCATTATCATTACTAATACTGTAAATTAGAGTTTTACCTCTTTTTGAAATTAAAATTGTCAGAAATTTCTCTTTTCAGAGATTTAGTTCTTAGATTTATTTCTTGAGCCTATAGTTTTCTAATTCATTTAATTGTGACTTATCATTATTAATTTTTTCCTTTTGTTTTACTTACGCTTATTTTGTTACTCTTCTTATAGACTGTTGGGTTAAATGCTTAGTTTACTTATTTTTATTCTTTCTCATTTAGCAAGGAAATTTTTTACTACTACAAATTTTCTTGAGTACAGCTTTGACCACCTCCCATAAGATTTTATGTGTAATGTTCTCTTTATTGTTGCTTTCTAAACAGTCTAAAATTCTAGTTTTCATTTCTTCTTTGACTCAACAGCTATGTACAGAATATTGTTTAACTTCCAAGTAGTTACATATTTTTTATTGCTTAGCTTTTTGTTATTCATTTCTGGCTTTACTGTATTTAGATCAGAGAATGCTGATTGCATGATTTCTACTCTGGAATTTACTGAAGTTTCCTTTATTACATAATAGGCAATTACAGTATTTAAAAATAATGTATAGTTGAAGATAGCATGGATTTCTTTAAAGGTATACATTATATTCTTTTTTTTCCTCTAATGGACTGAGAGGTGTTCCTTCCACTATGATTTTTGTTTTGCAAAAATTTATCCTCACAGTTTTAACAATATTTGCTTAAAATAGTTTAATATAATATGTGGTACATAAAAGTTCATAAAGTTTCGTTTTCATTGCAAATCATGCCCTTCTCAATAAAAAAAATACACTCCAGAAACTGTAAATACTCCCATAAGATATCTTAATTACATATGTATATATTTTTATATATTCGGATAGATAGATAAATACCTTCCTCTTGAAGAAATATCCCTTTCTTAAAACAGCTTTTAGTGACTATTTGAAATTAAAATTCAGTAAATAGTATTGTTTACAAATTTCAAATCTTCTGTCTTCTTTTGTAAGTTCCAATTGCAAATACAAACTTACCTAGAAGATATTTGTCTTAAAACAACATTTACAGAGAAATCTTAGCAAAATTTCAGAAAGCCTCTTGTAAATGTTATTTTGTTGTCACTGCTTTAATCACAGAGGGATAACACCACCATAAGTCAAGAACAGAAATATCTAAGTGGGAAATCCTTAGCCAAAATGCAAAGCAGCACCTTGGAAAGTGAAGAAAGCAGGTGTTCTAAAAAGGAGACTTGGAAGTAGTAATGACAGTGGTAATAATAACAATAATAGTAATAACAGTAATAATAATAAAGGATGGGGAGGAGGATGAAGAAAAACTAATGCTAGCATTCATTAGGTGCTTGCTATATCTACCAGGCACTATTCTAAATGCTTCACATATAATATTTAAATTTATCCTAACCATGATCCTATGAGGTAGTTACTATTACTATCTCCAGTGAAGCAACTTGGGCACAGAATAGTTAGGTAATGAACCAAACACTGGTCTGGGATTTAACCCAGCGCAGATAGACTCCAGAGCTGGCACTCTTATTACTATCTACAAAGACTTTTAAAAGAGAAAACGGACTAATGGAAATTAGACTTTTGGTGGTGAGCATGCTATAGTGTATACAGATCTTGAATTATAATGTTGTGAACCTGAAACTTACATAATGTTGTTAACCAATGTTACCGCAATAAAAAATAAAAAATAAATAAATAAATAAATAAATAAATAAAGTGTACAATGTGAAAAAAAGAGAGAGAGAAAATGGGAAAGCAAATTGTATCTACTTTGAAAACATTGCATAGGGTTTAAAAACACAGGTTTTGGAGCTGTATATACTGAGCCTGAATATCCATTCCACCATTCGCTAGGTTTGTGACCTTGGGCAATTTAACTCACTCTTCTGTGCTTTAATTTCCTCATTTATGAAATAGGAATAATAATAACAACCACTCAGAGTTGTGAAAATTCAATAAATAAGAGCATAAAAAGCACTTAGGGTAGTATGTGACCCTTAAACCTTATCTATTATTATATATAACAATATTGCATATAATAATATTATAATATTATATATAACAATATTGTTAAATCAGATACCAATAATAAGTAGTTAAAGCCTTATAGCATGGAGAGTTATGGTATGCTGCCTAAATTTCCCAAGAAAGTACTTTCATAAATTTCTAAAGAAAAAGTTTAATTTACTTTAAAATTGACTATCTTTAAAATTTGGTTCCATCAATATCATTACACAAAAATTTTCTTCAGAAACAAAACTCTGACTGCTTAATATGTCAAAATTATTCTAAATTTCTTCTAAAAATACCTAACTTTCAAATATGCAAAATTGCCAGATATAATAATGCTCATGAGTAGAACTTTCTTTGTTTCTTTATCCTAATAGGGAATTTTCTTTTAAGATGAAAAAAGACTATAGTATAACAACTGCCAAAAGGATGTTCGTTATATACTTTAACATCAATAGCCACTAGAAGTCAGGAAAAAACTAGTATCTCATTGTCTTTTGATTTATTTGATTTTATAACATATTGGTTTTATATTTTATCAGATATAGCCTTTTTTACCATTAAATATGTAAATGAACAATTACTACTCAGAAGTTTCAAAATGTATTCTTATATTCTTACTATAGATAAGAGGACCAGAAGACTTTTCCAAATGAAGGAGATTCTACGTTCTCAACAGAACTCTTATGTAGTTTATAGAATCCGTAATTTTTTAAGAATTCATTTTCAATCTTCTTATCATTATAATAGATTGATTAAACTATGAAAAAAAAACGGTTCTACCTCTCACCTAATCCAAAAGTTTTAAATTAATGGATATTCCAATGGTTTTCATGTAATAGTAATTATATTTTCAGGTAAGCCTTTTTTTACCTTCACTTTTATTTCAAGCTTTTGAGCAACATGGTATTATAAAAAGATGCAATTTAGAGAAAGATTACGTATGTTCAATTCTATTTCTTGATGCTTTATTTGTTTTTTGTCTTTGGTTAAGTCATAAAACTTCTCAGAGCCTTGAATTCAACAGAAGTACTACCTGAAAGGGTTGCTATGCAGTTTTAGTATGAATAGATGTGAAAATTTCTTATATGCTATAAAGATTTATAGGAATACTAAGTAATTTTATTACTGACTTTGGAATATTTGCTTCAATAATATTATTGAAATAATAGCTTATTTTTTGTTGAAACACAAATATAAATTTATAGACAACCACATACTAATGTAAATTCTATTGAAACAATGAAAAGGAATTAACTTTCTCATTTAAGGGAATTTAGGTAGTCAGGTTTATGAAAAGTTAATGTAAGTGGAGCCATTTAAAAATAGAACCAGAGCAGCCTTTCCAGGGGAACTGTTTGTATATCTTAATCCTTGAACCTTTAGGATGTTTGAACTGGGCAAAATAACCTTTGGACTGGGCAAAAGCAACATGGTCTTTCAAACAACTATTTGTAAAGCTAACAGGAAAGCAGACATCTTGACCACAAGGACTGATGATTATGGACATTCTTTAGAATGTTTAACCAGCCATATATAACTAAAGAGTAACCCAGCATGTCAACACAGAAATTCCTTTCTTCTATTCATATAATTATCTCCCTTCCTTTTCTCATAAAAACCTCTTGCCTTCACCCATAATCAGAACACAATTTGAGTTTCTGCCTGAATTTGTGCCCCAAGATTGCAATTCTATAATCTCAAATAACACTTATTACTTCTTACTTTGGCTTTTATTTTTAAGTTAACAGGTTGATCAACTCAATGTGCAAACTCCTATTTTATGTTCAAAGAGGCAGTTGTACTTCAACCATCAGGAGTTAATAATCTTCTGCCTTATAAAAACTTATTTTTAGGTTTGAAAGAAAACTAGTATAGATAAGCCTAAACTTTTGATATTTAATTTTGTCCATAAGTATATCCATTACTGCTTTTTAACTTGAAGCGCTGAATCTGTAAAGGAGAGATTCCCTGCCATTTTTCTTTCTCAAGAGATAAGAAGAAAAATAAATTCTTCTATCAACCTCTGCCTCATTAATCCATATAAAGTGATCTTTTGTTTTGAGGCACCTGGACTTCTAATGCACAAGTCAGGCATTAAGCTAAAGAATAGACACATCCATATTGGCTCACTCATGCCATTATATCTCTAAGGATGGTTTATTTGGAGATGTAGAGGAAGAACAAATTTTCCTCTACACTCAAGGTTCTTCTGGCTGGTCCAATAATCAAATAGACATGAAACAGATTAGCAAGAGAAAATAACCAAATTTAATACATGCATATCTATGGGAACCCCACAGGCAAGAGAGGTTCAGAGATAATAGGGGGAATTGAGATACATAAGACATCCTGAGCTAGGGCTGAGGTAATGCACCTCGGGAGTTTCAAAGCATCACTGCAGGATGATAAGAACAGACATTTAGTAAATAGAAGTTTGTCCTGCCCTATAGATAGGTCAAAAGACAATATCTCTCAAGGGCAAGGCCCCTGATTCAAATTTTCCTAGGTAGTTGGAGAGAGGGACAGAAGTTTTCTTGAGCCTGCAGCTAAAGTTGCCTTTAGCTCAAAGTAATCTGCAATACCACTGAGGCACATCTTGGGGCAGTTCATGCTGAACCATCACAGAAAGATTCAATCATATCAGAACCCAAAGTTCAAATTCAACATAGTGAATCTGACACTTATCAGAACTTTCAGCAAATGTGTGGTAAGAAATTACTTTAAATCAGAGGTTCTTGTTTGTGCTGAATATTCCTATTGTCACATACATGTATGCCTGCACACTAACGTACACAAAAAATCATACCAATTTGATTTGATCAAATGATACTATATAATCTCATTTCATTTCATACAACCTCATGTCTTTCTCTTAATCTTCCTAGCTTAAATTTTTTTTTGACACCATGTACTTATGATGCTAATTTAAGCTACCTGCTCAGCCTGGCCATGTATAACCAGCTTCACTAGATTTAATGATTTTGTCATATTCAGATAAGGAAACCCAAGAAGTAACCCAGGTACCTCAGGAGCTTGACATGTAGGCCTATGGCTTCCTCAATAATGTGGTCATCCACATAGAGGTAGGTAGCAACCTAACTCCTATTGACACTGAAAGACCCCTCCTTTGTATCCCTTACTGTTAGGTAGTTAGGGAGCCAGGAGCAATGGGAGTGAAGATCCAGCTCTGTAACCATAGAAATTACAAGAATGATGGCTCAACCCAAAGGCCACCCCTAGGACCTCCCAGGAAAAAAAAAAAAGTTTTTCAATTAACAATACTGCTACATCCTGGAGTACAAGGAAATAAGTGACCATAATATAGCAACCAGTTTAGGCCTGCCACAAACACTTGCACAGTAAGGAGTATTCTGATCTCCTTTTTACCTCAGCCTCGTTATACCATTATTATAATGTCATACATATGCCCAGAAGTACATGAATCTAATTATAACGGACTGAATTCTTGGTAAGGACATGCGCAGTTAACAATAGGTTATGTAACAGTCAACTATCAAAATGACTTCGCACAGCAATCAGCTAGTACCATCCTTGTAATTTCCCTCCGTGGCCCAGATATAAGACAGATTTCTTCACCTCTATGAGGCTACAGCCCTCTTTGGTGTAGCCCATTTCTCTCTTGAAACATATTTCAATAAATCTTATTTTTCTTAAACTCCACTGATCTGTAATTCTTTACTGTGTGGGTGGAAAAGACTGAGGCTCCCCTGCACCACTGGAGCAACTACAGATTTAAATAACTCTCAATGGTAACATTACCACTTTTAAGGTGTGGATAATTAATAGATTTAGCCCTGGAAAAAGGTAAAGTACGTACATTTAAAAAAAAAAAAAGTTCCCCCTTACTCTAAAATTAACTCTTATTTAGTCTGAGTGAAAAAAAAGTTAACTTCTCACAATTATCATTCATTCCTCTCTTTTACAATAAAATCTGCTAGAATAAGTCATATTATGACAAAGAGTGAGGTAGCACACCATTTTTGGAATATTTGAATCCATAAGTAATTATCCTGAAAGGTTGAGGGTATTTTTAAATTACTTTTGTTTTCATATAGTGCCTAGAAGCACAGGTTCTAAACTAAATGCCTCTTAAAAAGTATCTATTTTATACTGAAAACTCTACTAAAATTACTGTGAAAATCTCCAGAGTAAGGAAGTAAATTAATTAACTAAGAGAGTAAAAAACATAACAAATCTGGACCAATCTTATGTACATTCCAGCCAAGATTCTTTCTGTGTCAAGGAACTCAGACAATTTGTGAAAACTATGGCAGCAGTCCACCAAATCTCCTTTAGAGTTACAAGTTTTTCATGAATTAATCTAAATTAACTAGTGGTTCTTAATTGGAGGTAGAGGATTCACCCTTTGGAGACTCTAACAATGCATCTAAACTAGATATTCATCCTTTGGAAACTGAAAATCTAAGGAAAGCTATAAAAAAAAAAAGCTACTTTATCAGGAAAAAAACACACATATGTGTGTGTGCATGAACACACACACACTATAGATAAAGAATTCTGCATATAAGTTCATTGAATTCATGGACCCAACCTAAAAACAGTTCTGTAGAGAATCATCTCAGCATGGCCTTCCTCTATTACAGAATGGAAATTAATAAACACACCCAATTTTTAAGGTAACTGAGAAAAAGATATTTGATGGATCACATATAAAGTAATATATGCTTGGAAGAATAAACCATGTAGACTATACATCTATCATAAACAGGATGAATAAAAGTATGGTCTTTGAAAATTAGTCTAAGCTAGATAAACTTAACCATGAGAGATGCAGGAAGCTATGACAGTATGTGAAAAGCAAGGAGATGTTAATGGAGATTGATAAATTTGGAGATATAGTAATAAATAAGGATTGAAATAGGGGAACTGATGCAACTTGGGCTGGGCCACAAAGAGAGAGTGGAAATCTGGTTTGACAAGGGAAACAGAAGTTTCTATGCTGTTTGCACTCATATGTACATTAGTCCGCATTTTACTTTTTTTTTTTTTGAAGTTTTTTCAACTTTGATTTCAAGGTTATATTAATCTCTTAAAGTGAATTGGAAAGATTTTCCTTTTTATGCATGCTCTGAAGTAGTTTTACTCACTGGGTTCACTAACTATGAATATATGTAACATAATGATCTGATTTTTTATGGTTTAATGAAACTTCTTTGGTGCCTTGTGTGCTGTAGATCATTTGAGAAGTGTATATTACTTTTGCAACCAGGAAAAAATTAAAAATATTCTCTTTAAGAATCTAAAAAAGCTAGGGATATTTTTCCTACTGCTCCAACCAATCAGAAATAAACACAAAAATGGGTTTACAATTTTAGGGTGATCCAAAGAAGCCTTAAAATCTATTCATAAAGTCCCTAAAGATTGATCAGTGTGGGTTAGGAATCCCTTCTTTGACCTTTCCAGATTCTTTATATCTTTACTTTGTTTTGTCCTTTAGAAAAAAACAAGATATGTTTATCACCTCGAGTACGGATCATGTTTTTCTAGTTTTAAATATCTAAATCTGGATTGATATCAGCAAAATGACAGACTAGAAAACTCCAATCCATTATTCTCCCATGGAAACATCAAAAAACAAACACAAAATAACTAATATAACTTTATAAGAGCTCTGGAGGAAATGAGAAAAAAAAACTGTAAGACATATAAAAAACAAGTAACAAAATGACAAATGTAAGTCCTTCCCTATTTGTAATTAAGTGGATTAAATGCCCCAATAAATGGCATAGATTGGCAGAATGGATATTAAAAAAAAAAAACATGATTTAACTAATTGCTATTCAAAAGAAACTAACTTTAGATCTAAGGACACAAATTGATTGAAAATAAAGGATATAAAAAATATTCAATGCCAATAGTAACCAAGGAGGGCTGAAGTGGTTATCCTAATATCAGGCAAAATAAGCTTAAAATCGAAAACTATTACAAGAGACAAATAAGTATATGTTAGAAAACGAGTCAATTCATCAAGAGGATATAGCAATTATAATTATACATCAAACATTAGACCTCCAAAATATATGAAGCAAATATTGACAGAATTAAAGAAAAAAATAGACACAAAAATAATAATTTTTGAAGATTTCAATAATCTACTTTCAATAATGAGATGAAAAAAACAGACAGAAGGTCAACAAGGAAACAGAGGTCTTGAAAAACATTATAAACCAATTGGGTTTAACAGACATATGCAGAATACTCCACCCAACAACACCAGAATACACATTTTTCTCACGTGCACATGGAACATTCTCCAGGATAGACCAAATATTAGGCCACAGAATAAGTCTTAATATTTTTTTCAAAACTGAAATCATACAAAGTATTTTTTCCAAACACATTGGAATGAAACGAGAAATCAATAGATGGAAAATCAGAAAACTCAGAGATATGTGGAAATTAAACCACACACTCTTAAACAACCAATAGGTTGAAGAAGAAATCACAAGGGAAATTACAAAATACCTTAAGACAAATGAAAATGAAAATACAATATACCAAAACATATGGGATGCAGTACAAGCAGTGCTAAGAGAGAAATTCATAGCTATAAATGTTTACATTAAAAAAGAAAAAATCTCATATCATCAACCCAACTTTACACCAGAAAGAACCAGAAAAAAAAAAACAAACTAAACCCAAAGCTGACAGAAGGAGGGAAATAATAAAGATTAGAGTGGAGAAAAATAAAATAGAAAATAGAAAAACAATAAAGAAAAGCAATAAAACCAAAAGTTTGTTTTTTGAAAAGATTATTAAAATATAGAAATCTTCACCTAGTTTGACTAAGAAAAAAAGAGAAAAGACTCAAATTACCAAAGTCAAAAATGAAAGTGAGAACACTCCTACCAATTTTACAGAAATAAAAAATTATATAAAAAGAGTATTATGAACAATTGTATGCCAGCAAACTAGATAACCTAGATGAAATGCACAAATTTCTAAAAATGCACAACCAATTAAGACTGAATCATGAAGAAATAAAAAATCTGAATAGATCTATAACTAGTAAGGAGATTGAATCAGTAATCAGAAACTTCCCAACAAAGAAAAGCCCTGGACCTGATGGCTTAACTGGTGAATTCTACCAAATATTTGAAAATAAAATTGACACTAATCCTTTTAAAACCTTTCTAAAGTATTAAAGAGGAAGGAACACTTCTTAATTAATTTCATGAGTCCAGTATCACCCTGAATCCAAAGCCAGACAAAGATGCTACAAAAAAAAGAAAATTACAGATCAATATACCTTGTGAATATTGACATACAAATCCTCAACTAAATATTAGCAAACTGAATTCAGTAGCATATTAAAAGTATTATATACCATGAACAAGTAGGACTTGTTTCTGGAATGTGAGGACATTTCAATACATGAAAATCAATGCAATACACCGATGTAATACACCTATATGTAAGAATTAATACTATAAATTTCTTTGGAGTAACCACAGAAAAAAATTCATGACATTGTATTTGGAAATGATTTCTTGAATATGAAACCATAAAACCAGTAAACAAAAGAAAATGTAGATAAACAATATTCAAAAAATTTAAAAAAAACTTTTATATGTCGATGAACACTCAACGAACAGAATGGGAGAAAACATTTGCAAATCATATATCTGATAAGGGTTTAATATCCAGAATATATAGAGAACTCTTGCAATTCAACAACAACAAAGAAAAACAAACAACTCATTTGAAAAATGGCAAAGGATTTGAGTAGACATTTCTCCAAAGATATACAAATGACCAGTAAGCACTTGAAAAGATGTTCAACATTACTAACCATTAGGGAAATGCAAATCAAAACCACAATGAGATACCACCTCATGCCTATTAGCATGGCTATTATTAAACACACACACACACACACACACACAGAGAAACAGAAAATAACAAGTGTAAGTGAGGATGTGGAGATATTGGAACACTTGTGCATTTCTGGTGGGGATGTAAAATAATGCACGTGCTATAAAAAACAGTATAGCAGTTCCTTAATAATATAAACATAGAATTACCAAATGATCCAGCAAGTCTGCCTCTGGATATACATCCAAAAGGAAAAAAAAAATAATTCAAATGTTCATTGATGGATGAATGGATAAACAAAACGTAGTTGGTATATACATACAATGGAATATTATTTGGCCTTAAAAAGGAATAAAATTCTAAACATGCTACAACCTAGACTAACCTTGAAAACATTATGCTAAGTGAAATAAGTCATACACAAAAGAACAAATATTGATTCCACTTATACGAGATACCTACAATACAAAATTCATAGAGAAAGAAAATAGAACAGTTGTTACAAGAGACTAGAGGCATATAGGGAGTTATTGATTAAAAGAAGTTATTATTTATTTTGGGGGAAGATTATTAAAAAGTTCTGGAGATGGATAGTAGTGATGGTTGCACAAAAATGTGAATATACTTAATACTAATGAACTGTACGGTTAAAGTTGTTAAGGGGTTAATTTTATGTTATATATATTTTACCACAATAAAAAAAAGAGACTCACTCATGGACTCCAGGAAAAATATATACTAAATCTATGCAAGACATGACATGAAAGAAGTTGGAAATTGCACATTTTGTTGATTTTTTACATAACTTTAATCATAGTCCTTTAATAGCATTTTTACACTTACATGAATGCCTGTAAATGCATATAGGTATTCTCAACTACAAATAAAGAAGACGGAAAATAAAACCCAAGGACCTGGATAGCCTAGGGACAAATGTTTAGTGTAGGTGGTTTTTGTTTTAATATGCTTGACTTTGCTTGAATTTTGACACACACAAACAACTCATTATCTTAATAAAAAAGAGAACAATATAAACACATAGGAACATTCAATTTTCTATCTAGAATGGTGTTGCTTTTATTTAATTTTAAATCCTCTCAGACATACAAAGCAATGACCTATTTACTATAATCTCCTCTCTACCTTTCTTTTCGTTATTATCAACCTCCTCATGTGTGGACTTGCACATGTAATTAGCAGAATTTGCATAGATATAATCTGTTCTATTATAGAGGGAAATAATTCTGCCATTTTCCCCCAAAGGTTACAT
>NW_011888965.1:1092742-1094924 GCF_000151845.1 Pteropus vampyrus
ACATCCTGATCTTGGACTTCCAGCCTTCTGAACTGCGAGAAATAAATGTTCATTGTTTATCAATCATCCAGTCTGTGGTACTTTGTTATAGCAGTCTGAATGGATTAAGACATGTTCTGAACAAAGGGAACCAGTAAGCTTTATGATAGAATCATTCTCACACAATAAAAACATGAAATGCCTTGGTTTCCTTGTCTCTAAATTAGGATTGATTTGTCTCACATGATGACATGAATTGATTGGGGAAACTGTTAATAAAGAATCTCCATATTTGAAGTACAAATGATCAGAAATGTAAATACAAATACAGAGCAAGACATCCTAAATACTTGAGCTTATACTTTGAAAAGGGATTGACAAGAAAAAGCTTGATGTTGAAAATGGCACAGTTATAATCAGCTGCTGGTTATTCTGACAATCAGGTACAATGTAGAAGGGCAGACATTCTCAGGAAAGGTTAAGGTTTCCTTGGCAACTATCAAATGCATTGTTAATATCCCCTAGGAAGTTTTTGGTCAATAATGACTGAAGTGCTATAAAACTATTTTTAATCTAACTTTTGAGTTAATTCTATTCTCCTTTCAAAATTCTTTTTTCCTCAAATTTACTTTAATTGCTTAATTAATGGTTATTTGGTGAAGGTTACTGAACATTCTGTTGAAGGAAAGGTTTTGACTCTTTCTGTCAAATAGAATTAAAGATATCAATGAATGGGAAGCTGTTTTGAAAAGCTTTGAGCAAACTCCAATATAAAATGAGAATCAACCCATGAAATATTCATCCAAAGCTATAATTACAAGTGTCTATCTAAAATTATTATTAATATCTATTACAGAATTTTTGTATTTGCAAACTTCTTAATAATTCATTTGTATTGGTTATTCCACATATCAATCCAACTAAGACCTTCAGTGCCTATCCTCATTCTAAAAATGAAAAAATTGAGACCAATTATAGGTAGCCAGATTTTTTTGGCCATTCACTAGATGATAATCATTAACACATATTGATCAGAATTAGAAGAGTTGAAATACTTATTTATATCATTAGAACTGGTATATTACTTACAATTCTATCAAGTAATACTTATAGGATTCTTGAGACTCAAAGAATATAATGGTGAACAAGCTAAAACCAAACAAGCCTCTAAATAGACTAGAGACATGTTAGAATATTTAAAGAGGCTCTATATTAAAATAATTAATGAAAACTTCATTCCTTGTTACTTCAGTTGACATCTTTGGTGTTTGTGGAGTCTGCTCTCACCTCTACCAGAAATGGGCAGTTATTTTAAATTATATCCCTCAATATACTTTACCCAGATGCTCTTCTTATTGGTTGGGGGACATTAAAACTATGTTTATTTTTACTAAGCAGAATAACTGTTTATTAACAGGAGTTGTGATATTGTTACCGAGATATTGCCAAAAACACTCTATTGATTTTTAAATCTCTCTAGTACAAAGGTAATTATCTTAGAAAGGTAATTGAGAATGCAACTTCAATAATGCAATTCAGGGCTTATATCTATGTCTTAGTGACAGGTATCATAATATAGTATTAAGGAAAATAGACAGATAGAAATAAACTTATGAATGAATTGTGTGGTTATTTAAGAATAGCCTTGAGACAGACATTGCTCTACTTACGAATGGTCTTATCTCTATGCTCCCCAACTTTTTGTCTTACAAATCAACATGAAGATACCTATCTGCTTCCTGAGTTGGAGCTTTTTTTCTTATTTTCTGAAAGTAGATTTTCTTCAATTATTTCTATGTTTGGAAATCATCCCTTAGAGCACTGCAAACAATTTTCAAAAAATGTCAAGACTGAATGTTTTAATTACTTCAAAATATAACTCCTCTAGAAAGTGCAAGTTCATTAGCAAAAAAATTAAAATTAAAATTTAAAAAAGGCAGACACCTCTATGATCATTTTAAAAGAAATCAAGTGGCCCTAGATAACCCCCAAAATACTCTTTCAAAACGCCTGTGAAAATCTCCCCAAGGCAGAACACTGAAGGAACCAATTTTAATGAAGGTATTATTTCCAATTTTAATTTATTTTCTCATAAAAATAAAGTGGAAATTATGAAGAGTATGCTAAGAACTGTAATTGTATTATTAAATACAATTTTCTATATTATCTTGGTTAATCAATTTATATTCACTTTTAAAATCTT
>NW_011888965.1:1094974-1105559 GCF_000151845.1 Pteropus vampyrus
GAATGGTCTTATCTCTATGCTCCCCAACTTTTTGTCTTACAAATCAACATGAAGATACCTATCTGCTTCCTGAGTTGGAGCTTTTTTTCTTATTTTCTGAAAGTAGATTTTCTTCAATTATTTCTATGTTTGGAAATCATCCCTTAGAGCACTGCAAACAATTTTCAAAAAATGTCAAGACTGAATGTTTTAATTACTTCAAAATATAACTCCTCTAGAAAGTGCAAGTTCATTAGCAAAAGAATAAAAATTAAAATTTAAAAAAGGCAGACACCTCTATGATCATTTTAAAAGAAATCAAGTGGCCCTAGATAACCCCCAAAATACTCTTTCAAAACGCCTGTGAAAATCTCCCCAAGGCAGAACGCTGAAGGAACCAATTTTAATGAAGGTATTATTTCCAATTTTAATTTATTTTCTCATAAAAATAAAGTGGAAATTATGAAGAGTATGCTAAGAACTGTAATTGTATTATTAAATACAATTTTCTATATTATCTTGGTTAATCAATTTATATTCACTTTTAAAATCTTTATAATATGCAGGTGTAGAGGAGGAAAAAAATGCTTCTCTTTACCCCTCTACTTCTCAGCTGGGGCCCCGTAACAAAAGAAAGATTAATAAGAGAAAAACAAACAGAAGTTTATTAACATGTATGTCTCATATATTCATGGGAGAAACCCAAGAACACTAAATAACTCAAAGAGATGGCTTAGAATTTGAACTTAAATACCATGCTCGGCTAAAACAAAGGAAGGGTGTGGGGGAGGCAAGTGATAGGAACATTAGGTAGTTGGTCAGAAATGAGCGACAGGGGAACAAAGGAATAGGGGCCCAGCCTAGAGACCGCCCAAAGAACACTCCATTGGTAGTTAAAGAATCCCTCCTGCATCCCCAGAGACAAAGGATAGGAGGGCCTTAATCTATAGCTTGTTTAATTCAGCCACAGATGCCTACTTAGAACGTATTACCCTAATCCACTCACAATCTAATGCTCATCATACTGTCATTATGACACTATGTTTATGCCTGGAAGTTCATAAATCTAATTATAACAGACTGGACTCTGGGTAAGCACATGCGCAGTAGGCAAGTGTTATATAGCAGCCAACTGTCAGTCAAGGTAATCTCAATTATGGATCATCTAGGACCTCCCATCACAGCCCAAATATAAACAGACCTTCCCACTTCTTCATTCTTACAGCTCTCCTTACTGAAAACCCACTTCTCCCTTAGGGGAGTTCTGTCTTATCTCTTCATCTCCCAAATTTCAGAGGGCTGCAGTCTTCCCTAGCATGGCCCGTCTCCTTCTAAAAGGTACTTTCAATAAATCTTACTTTTTCCTAATTCTGCCAACCTGTAATTCTTTGTTGAATCTGTGGGGAAGAATTGAAGGACAACACACAACACCACCATCTTCCCCATGCTGCTGGGGGGACGCTGGATTTCATATCACTCCAAAGGTAACAGGAAGGTGACCAGAAAAAGTAAGGTAAATAAAAGTAAGGTTTGTTATGCAGATTTAAGTCCCTGCCTTCTTCATTGATAAGATTTTCTTGTGATTTAGGGTCACTCTTCTCTTTCTGGTACTATTCAAGGCACCAAGTCTACAATAATGAACATGACAGATAAAAATCCTTACCTTCATGGAACTTACATTCTAGCAGAGGATAAGGCAATAAACAAACAAATAAAAAAGAGTTTATATTCAACATAGTGATATGTGCTAAGAAATCAAAAATAAAGCAGGAAAAGAGATGTGTGTGTGTGTGTGTGTGTGTGTGTGTGTGTGTGTGTGTGTTTGAAAACTTAAATAGGATGCTCTCCAAGGCCTTAGTGTAAAGGCGATGTTGACATAACAAACGTTCAAACTTATAGAGAATTTTTATAAGAGATTATTTGAGCCAAACTGATGATATAATGTTGGGGAGCAAGATCTCAAATGCTCCAGAGAATAGCAGTTTTGCAGCTTCTTTAATGCAACAAACATGGAGGTGGAAGAAAGCAAAGTGAGGATTGTATTACAGGATACTTAACAAGATTATGTGCTCTCTTGAGGGTGGTTATGGTTTATTTCAAAGGTGTGTTAACCTAGATGCACAGAAACAATGGACAGAACTTGCTTAAGGCAAAGATAAACCTTTTACCAAAATGTTATATACCTGCAGCTGTGACTACCCACTATGACCTGCCCAGTCAGAAATTTATGATCAGATCACTCTGTGAGGTTACTTTTCACAGAACCTCCTTTTTCGTCCACAGTGAGGAGACATCTGGAGGTAAGGAAAAAGCCAAGCAATTCTTCTAGGAAGAGCTTTTCAAGAAGTAAAAAGATCAAGCTATGGCACATTTCTAAGGAAATTCCTGGCTCCAAAATTTGTGGGCTGTGATTAAAATAAACAGAGGTGTTAACTAGCAAGTAGTAAGATACCCCACTGCACCTTCAGTGATCCAGGCCTGTCCAAAGTCCTTCCAGAATCATCATCACTCCTTAAAGTCTGTATCAAAGGGAATTATCCTTGCATTGAGACTTCCTATCTGCAGAAAGGGAGCAGAATATGCCACCCCAAAATACACCTCTTTGGCAAAGGATTATTTTGAGTGGATTGTTTTTAAGAAACAGCAGGCATAGAAGATCTGAAAACCATTTATAAGGGAAATCTCCATTTATAAGGGTGTCTCCCCCTCAGTGACACAAAGATAAGAATGATGATAAATCTCCTTATCAATGGAGGTGTCCAACTTAAACCTACATAACAATCTTACCCTTGTTTATAGTGCCTTTTCCTGGTAACTCCCATAACTGGACTCCCTCCCCTGCCCCCAACATCTTCCTTTTGACATTGGCTCAAGATGGTATTTAATGTGGTGTCTTAAGCCATTTCAAGTAGTTACTCGGTTTTCCTGTGTACCTCCCATGTTTATAGGAAGTATACATGTTATTAAACTTCTATTTGTTCTTCTCCTGTTAATCTGTCTTTTATTACAGGGCGGAGGAGGGTCTCAGCCAAGAACTTAGAAGGGTAGAAAGAAAATTATTTTTTCCTCCCCTGCACTGCCATTCTGTATTAGCTGTTAGTTTTCAGGTAGCACTTTTCAGTCTGAAATTTACTCTAGCACCTATAGGCTCTGTGCTATACACAGCTGTCATTGAAACAAAGACTCATCTACCACTTGTCCAAAAATAGAGTAAGAATCCAGGCCAACAAATGTGGCTGCATTGACAAGTACTAATTAACTGTGGGACTAGAAAGTCTTCCCTAGATACAAGAGAATCCAGAGGACTCTCAAACACAACTTGACAAAATGCCCAATTGTGTGGTTATAGCTTAGTCATTAACACTAACAATAGTACATATGCTTCTATGTATTATTTATTAACCCAGTTGTCAACACACTGAAAAGTGTACATACAAGAAAAATATCAAGTATTCATCACAAAGGGGCATTGGAGCAGATGATATATGCAGAGAAGTAAAGGGTAAGTATCACTTACTCCTCCATTGTTCTAAAAAAAAAAATGCATGCTGTATTATCTCTCTCCAATAAATACGTGGGTGTAATAATCTATAACAAAATTTTTGAACTGTTGATCATGTTCCCCACCTACCATAGAACTTCCATCTCTAATTGTCTCATGGTAATCAAATGTGAAATCACTAGATTAAATGAAGATGAGAATACATATTTCTCTTCTAGGTAAATTTAGTTATGTAAAATCAATTCCCACATAATTACCTAAGAAAAGTAGAAAATTATATCATATAGCTTCTCCAAGATCAGAGAAGAGACCCTGACAGAGCAGAATACACCTAGAAGGATGAAGAGAAAAGTTCCAGTTAACTGAGCCAACCATACATTAACAGTTTTTATTCCTATCAAATGATTTTATGTTTTATATTTCCAAGTAGTGAGACTATAATTCGAACCTAGAACTGCTTCTCTAATGAGTAGCACTACACAGATATAAATTGTATTGTTTCAAACCTATGCCATGTCTCAAAAGGTGCCATGCTGTCTCCTCAAAGGCATTGAAATAAAATGAAAACACAAATGTATTCCAAGTCACGTAGTTGCAAAGGGATGAAATGAAGCTACTGCTGCACTAGTATATGGATTAATGTTGCCTTTTGTTGTCAATTCCAGCAAACACTACATCAAATTTGTAGCTAGGGCTGATTCATGTTATAACATTCACTCTCAGATTTTTGTCTCCAAAAAGCCTATTCCACAGTTTATGAAGCTGGAGAGACGAGAGTTATGCATAACCTCAGAAAAGCTAAGGGGTATCACATTCACTGGTATGGATCAGTAGTCAAATAGTTAATTATTTTCCTCATAGCAAAGAAGGAAGATTTTTCTATTTGAAGATTTTTACCCTATATATAGTAGATTATTTGGGGAACACATCATGATGTGATGTTCATAAGTTAGTTAAAAAAACAAAAAACAAAAAACTTTTGCAATCCACCTCTAGAAAGCAGGAATTACAAAGGTTTATTACATTATTTTTAATATTTCTAAAATTATAAAAAAGAACAGATGCAGTTCAGTTCATAACAAATTCAAAATCCTAGGAGTAAGAATCATTTAACATGCATGCATAATACACAGACAGTCCCTCGAAACATTAAAGAGAGGAGGCTATGATTTCTGTAGAAAAATGTAAAAATCAAAACCACTGTCTTTTATCTGAAGTATAGTCTACCAGAAGCATAAGCTTAAGGGATTCCTAAGCAGCATAAATCAGTCAGGCAGACTGACACAAACTGACCTACCTGTCAGGACCAAAGCAGAAGGTACTGCCGAGATCTAAGGGGAGAAAGCGGGAAATGTGCAAGGCCAGAGGCATGCCGCAGCAATTTAGTTATCCCCCTGCTGGGCTGTAATGCAGGATAGAGCTCAGGGAGCTGGGAAAAGATGTTTGTTGCTCACCCCACTTAAATTCTCAGAAGTAGCCAAATAGGTCTCTTCTTAGCACTATTCCTGGCCCCATGCCAACAGGAATGCCATGGTTTATATCAGTATTTGCTGATTAAATTTTCCCCCCAAATAATCCAAGCTGCTTCTAACAGAGGCTGAATAGACCTTTTAGAAACTGAGGACCAGCTATAAATCTAAAAAATGTAAAAAAAAATTACAAATAAGTAATTCCTACAAAGGAATTTGTGTTTAGTTTGATGGTGGTTCTTGTTTCTGGAAGTAATGGTGCAGGTAATCCTGCAGCCAAGAGATTCTGCTACCTTCCCACTAGGGGGAGCTAAAGGAACAAGATTGAAAATGCTATTGCTCTGATTGTCAGGCTATAATTTATGAGATGTGTATCTTCCAATTTGCTTCAAGTCGGCACTGGTCACAAATACATCCCAAGTGATTTCAATCAATATCCTTTGAGCACCTACTATGAGCAAGGCTCATGGCTAGATCCAATGAGAGACAGAGATAAATGACAGATAAGCCCTCAAGTGGCTTATAAATTAGTGGTTGTTAAGGAGGGGGAGGGAGAGAGGAGTAGGGACAAGTGGATAAAACATGTTTAGAACTACTTATATTAGAGCAAACAGTGTGATAAATTACACAGAAATCGAGAAAATAAATTAATTATCTATTGATGGAGTAAATCATACTTGGGTTGGGAGACAAACAGAAATTAGGAAAAAGTCTTTACGGACAACCTCAGCACTGTGACTGATGGGAAGCATCCCAGTCCTTACTGTAGTGATCTCAGGAACAGAAATCACTCAGGAGTTTAGGACCTACTTTTGCTGGATGGTTTCTCAACGTTCAAAAGCAGGAGCAGATGGTTTCTGCCGACTATAGAAAGCTTCCATATGCCAAGTACGTGACTCTAGTGGATGCATTAGGAGGCCCATTGCCCCATGCAGAGCTGGTCTTCCACAATGGAAAAGACCCTGATTTACAAGTCTGTGATGGTTAATTTTATCTGTCAACTTGAAGGATATTTGGGGGTGAGATTAACTAATATTTAAATCAGAGAACTCTAAGTAAAGGAAATTGCCCTCATTAATATATGTGGGCCTCATCCAATCAGTCAAAGACCTGAATAGAACAAAAAGATGGGCCTCCCGGAGCAAGACAGAATTCTCCAGAAGATTGCCTGTAGACTTCGCCTGCATCACCGGCTCTCCTGGGTCTCCAGCCTTCTGGCTCACATTGCAGAATTTGGGCTTGCCAGTCTCCATAATCGTGTGAGTCGCTTCTTTATAAATCTCTAATACAATAATTCCTCGTTTAATGTCATTGATAAGTTCTTGAAAATGGCACCTTTAAACAAAATGACACATAATGAAACCAATTTTACCACAGACTAATTGATATAAACAAGTGTTAAGTTCCTACGACATATTTTTAGTCACAAAAAAAACATCACCAAACTTCTAAATAAACACACCAAACACTTCTAGTATTAAGCATTGAAAGAAATGTTAGCTATACATACACTTTAGAAAGAGTAATAAGAACAAGTAAGATCATTATTTTCCAACTGGCTTATTCCAGTTTGGGGTCTTGGGCAGTCTGAGCCCATCCCATCAGCTCAGGGCATAAGGCAGAACCCACACTGGACAGGATGCCCTTCCATAGCAGGGCCACTCACACACACTTACACACACCCAAACACTGGGACATTATAGACATGCCAATTCACCTCAAGTGTACATCTTTAGGATGTAGGAGGAAACTAGGGTCCCCAGAGAAAACCCACAGAGACATGGGGAGAATGTGCCAACTCCGCACAGACAGTGGTCCTGGTTAGGCATCGATTCTTTTTCTCCTCATTATAATGAAACGATGTTGAACAAAATGATATTTGAGGACCTGTTATATATACACATCCTATTAGTTCTGTTTCTCTGGAAAACTCTGACTAATATAATGATTCTTTGGTAGGTAGCAGGCATCTCAGGTTTGTGTATAATAGTAACATATGAGAATATAATCCAGTAACTATTCTGTTTCTTATCATATGTGGCTCTCACTAAGACATCAGTTAAACAAGAATATTTCTTTAATTAAGCACAATCAGTTTCCAACTGGAAGAATTTCAGTCCCCAGAGAGCCCAGCAGCTGTGAGCACTTTCACCTGCGATGAACTTTGGGCATGAGACAAACTTGAGTTCACATGATAGTTCAACTATTTATTAGCTGTGTATATTTAGGCAGGATTCTCCAAGGTTAAGTATCCACATCTGTAATATGAGACTATTAATATCTATATCACATAAGAAAATGTCTATGAAGTATTTGGTGTATGGAAGGCATGTCCTGATTTTTTAAATTGCCTGTATACCCACCACCTACATTCTATGATTTACATTACATTGTTTTATCACATACCTATCATATATCCATCTAACTTTTAATAGTTATAATCCTGGAGAAATAACTATGAAACTCTTGCTGTCCCCAAATGTTAGGGAAAGTTTCCTAACCGAGCTGTTAACCTAGTTTCTTAGAATGGGAGTGATAGCTCAAGCTCCAAGTCAGCCATATTTGTCTTTTGTCCCTCTTCCTGCCCAAACATTCATCATCTCCCACTATATGTATAGGCATAGGACTCCCCTTGCAGAGAGTAATGTCAGAGATCTCACTTATCCTTGAAATTTTCCAAGAAGGGTGGATATCATATAATGGCATATAGGTCCACGTTTCAAAAATAAAGATGCTTCTTTACGAGAAAACCATGCATTTCCTGTTGCTTTGTCCTAAATATGTGAAAGAAATAGACACAATAAGTAAATTCACTAAACTGAGATGTTCCGTGGCTTACATTCATTTTGCAGACATCGGAGAGAATTTATATATTGAGTGCAGAGGATAACAAGACATGAAGGAGCCATATGTAGTAAGGGTGATGTGGCTGTGACTCTACAGCTATATATATATACAAGTACCATTGCCTCATTTCAGAGTTGTCTTTGGTCTCCTCCTACAGCCTCATTTCCCTGAATGGCAAAGTCCCACTCCTTCCCTCAGGTGCCTACTCTGTACTCTACTTTTTGAACAATATTTCTCCAAGTGTGGTATATAGGTATGTACCTCAGCCTCTCCCGGGCTCCAAGTTTCCAGGGTTCAAATTCAGATCTACTACAACTGAAACTCAAAGGGTAGGCCTTCCAATCTACATTTGTAAAGAATCAATCTCATGCTCCTAATGTACTCTAAAGTTGGATAAGCACTAATATAGACCAGAGATGGATTTACCATGAAACAAATGAAGCCTTGGGGCCCCTAATTTGCCTAGATCCCTCCCAAGACCCTTTACTTAATTTTATTAGTAAATGTTTATTCTTTTTTCTTAAACAGCTCTCCTCTAAACTATATAAGTTTCAGGTCCTACGATGCATACCTGTTCTGGACGGTACTTGCAAAGAAAGTCGAACACAAATCAATTATCACAGGAAAAGAAACCATATTGTTAGCATTTCCAGGGTACTAGGAACACTGAGAAGGCTCAGTCCTTTCCACAGTCATAGTAAAGCATTACAGATCAGTGGGATTTAAGAAAAGTACGATTTATTAAAGTACCTTTCAAGAGAGAAACAGGTTATGCCACAGATGGCTATAGCCCTGTGGATTCCGGAAAGTATAACTTATATTATGGCCGTGGTGGGTGGTTGTAAGGGTGGTGCTAGATAATTGACTGACATTATGCTGTTATATAACCTCTCGTTTACTGCACATGCGGTTACTCAGAATTCAGTATGTTATAATTAGATTCATGAACTTCCAGGCATACATATGATATTATAATACTGGTATAATGAGGCTCCAGTCAGGAAAGGGCAGTATGTGTACTAATTGCACATGTGCTCATGGCTGGACTAAACCAGTAATTATTTTTGTAATTCTTACTTTCTCATAGTCCAGGAAGTAAGGTAATTTTTAACCATAAAAATGGGTGTTTCAGGGAGGTCTTAAGGGAGGTCTCTAGGTTAGGCCTTCATTTCCCCCTCCTACCTCCTGTTGCTCATGTCTACTTAATTGCCTAACATTTTCATACCCCTCCCCTTGGGATATTTGCATTTTAGTAAAGACCTTTTGAAAGACTGAAATCCTCAAAATCTAAAGGGGGATTCCCCATCAAAGGAAATGCTGGTACTTTACCAAGCATGGGAAAGAATAGAGGCCCTTATCAACATATCTCACATCAAACTGGATTTGCAGATCTTCCGCCATCTTGTGAGTCTGACCATCAATCCTCCCACCCCCGGAATACAGAACCTGTTCAAGGAAGTTCATTAACATTGAGCTATTTGTACATGCTATCTCTTCTTCCACCCTGCAAAATGCTAAGGAAACAATGTGAAGACGGGCTCAATGAAATGATATGCTCAACTGGTAAGTTCACCTGCAGCCAACTATGACTTCCTTGAAAGGAAAAGTAGAAGCCCTGTCTAGCAGTCTAAATTAACTGGCTGAGAGGGTGGCCCATGCTCTGAACAGATGTCTCAGCATACTAAGGCACGCTGACATTAATTCAGACTACTGAAACATACCACCTCACAAAGTTAAACACTTAATTAAGAGGAATTTTGCCCTTGAGAAGTGACTAGAGAGAAGTGAAGAAGACTGTGACATTTATAAATTCTGATAGGGAAAAGTACCTCCAGGCTTATTGGTGTGAGTGATGCAAATAAGACTTTTAAGTGTGTATTTTGATGTAAACAGATGGTTTTTACTTTGTGTTAGAAAAATGGAATCAATGGAAGAGAACTGGAAATAAAGAGAACATTTTGGAATTTAAAATAATGTTTTGTAGAACTTCAAGGAAAGGAATTAAACTGAATTTAAGAAGTGAATTGCATGGAAACTCACTGCTATTACTTAGGCTTTGTTTAAAATTAGATTTGGGTTCCCGTTTACACTGATACAGAGCATGCCAGAGTGGCCAAAATGTGTTTCCTTTTCTCTCTGTCCAGCATCCTAGCACCTTATTATCTGAAATTTTCTGAAATG
Source organism: Pteropus vampyrus (assembly GCF_000151845.1). Classification (NCBI taxonomy): domain Eukaryota; kingdom Metazoa; phylum Chordata; class Mammalia; order Chiroptera; family Pteropodidae; genus Pteropus; species Pteropus vampyrus. The sequence goes on from NW_011888965.1 coordinate 1,104,953, forward strand.
GTGCAAATCCAACCATCTCAGTTTTAGTATGTTATATTGATGTGCCGTATCACCTCACGGAGACCTTAACGAATTAAATTACATTATTTTTGCTCTGCGCATTCTAAAACAAATCTACTTCTCCACATTCAAAAATAACCTACCTGCACAGCTAGCAGAGCCTATGTTTTAAATTTCATTTCTGTTAAGGCAGCATTCTCCAAACTGTGTTCTATGGAACACTAGTGTCCAGCAATCTCTTATCCAACCACACACATGAATATTCAGAGTTAGTAATCAGATAAGTTTGGAAAAGAGGGCATAACCTAACCCCATCTAGGAGAGTCACATTTCACATTATATGAAATACTATGATAGATTATGCAGTAAAGAAATCTATTTAATTTCACTGAACATAGGCCTTCTTGCTCTAATGTCCCATTTACACTCACTTCTCTAGGTTTGCCCCCTTGACATTCAGAGGGTTTAGCATTTGTCCATTGGCACAACATATCACAGCTCTGGTAGAGAGATGCTCATAACTCCTACTCCAAATCCTCACCTGAGCCTTCCTCAGCTTCCACACCAGGAGAGAAGGATCAGAGTAGTAGTGATCACTAATTTACAT
>NW_011888965.1:1105609-1123581 GCF_000151845.1 Pteropus vampyrus
ATACCTATCATATATCCATCTAACTTTTAATAGTTATAATCCTGGAGAAATAACTATGAAACTCTTGCTGTCCCCAAATGTTAGGGAAAGTTTCCTAACCGAGCTGTTAACCTAGTTTCTTAGAATGGGAGTGATAGCTCAAGCTCCAAGTCAGCCATATTTGTCTTTTGTCCCTCTTCCTGCCCAAACATTCATCATCTCCCACTATATGTATAGGCATAGGACTCCCCTTGCAGAGAGTAATGTCAGAGATCTCACTTATCCTTGAAATTTTCCAAGAAGGGTGGATATCATATAATGGCATATAGGTCCACGTTTCAAAAATAAAGATGCTTCTTTACGAGAAAACCATGCATTTCCTGTTGCTTTGTCCTAAATATGTGAAAGAAATAGACACAATAAGTAAATTCACTAAACTGAGATGTTCCGTGGCTTACATTCATTTTGCAGACATCGGAGAGAATTTATATATTGAGTGCAGAGGATAACAAGACATGAAGGAGCCATATGTAGTAAGGGTGATGTGGCTGTGACTCTACAGCTATATATATATACAAGTACCATTGCCTCATTTCAGAGTTGTCTTTGGTCTCCTCCTACAGCCTCATTTCCCTGAATGGCAAAGTCCCACTCCTTCCCTCAGGTGCCTACTCTGTACTCTACTTTTTGAACAATATTTCTCCAAGTGTGGTATATAGGTATGTACCTCAGCCTCTCCCGGGCTCCAAGTTTCCAGGGTTCAAATTCAGATCTACTACAACTGAAACTCAAAGGGTAGGCCTTCCAATCTACATTTGTAAAGAATCAATCTCATGCTCCTAATGTACTCTAAAGTTGGATAAGCACTAATATAGACCAGAGATGGATTTACCATGAAACAAATGAAGCCTTGGGGCCCCTAATTTGCCTAGATCCCTCCCAAGACCCTTTACTTAATTTTATTAGTAAATGTTTATTCTTTTTTCTTAAACAGCTCTCCTCTAAACTATATAAGTTTCAGGTCCTACGATGCATACCTGTTCTGGACGGTACTTGCAAAGAAAGTCGAACACAAATCAATTATCACAGGAAAAGAAACCTTATTGTTAGCATTTCCAGGGTACTAGGAACACTGAGAAGGCTCAGTCCTTTCCACAGTCATAGTAAAGCATTACAGATCAGTGGGATTTAAGAAAAGTACGATTTATTAAAGTATCTTTCAAGAGAGAAACAGGTTATGCCACAGATGGCTATAGCCCTGTGGATTCCGGAAAGTATAACTTATATTATGGCCGTGGTGGGTGGTTGTAAGGGTGGTGCTAGATAATTGACTGACATTATGCTGTTATATAACCTCTCGTTTACTGCACATGCGGTTACTCAGAATTCAGTATGTTATAATTAGATTCATGAACTTCCAGGCATACATATGATATTATAATACTGGTATAATGAGGCTCCAGTCAGGAAAGGGCAGTATGTGTACTAATTGCACATGTGCTCATGGCTGGACTAAACCAGTAATTATTTTTGTAATTCTTACTTTCTCATAGTCCAGGAAGTAAGGTAATTTTTAACCATAAAAATGGGTGTTTCAGGGAGGTCTTAAGGGAGGTCTCTAGGTTAGGCCTTCATTTCCCCCTCCTACCTCCTGTTGCTCATGTCTACTTAATTGCCTAACATTTTCATACCCCTCCCCTTGGGATATTTGCATTTTAGTAAAGACCTTTTGAAAGACTGAAATCCTCAAAATCTAAAGGGGGATTCCCCATCAAAGGAAATGCTGGTACTTTACCAAGCATGGGAAAGAATAGAGGCCCTTATCAACATATCTCACATCAAACTGGATTTGCAGATCTTCCGCCATCTTGTGAGTCTGACCATCAATCCTCCCACCCCCGGAATACAGAACCTGTTCAAGGAAGTTCATTAACATTGAGCTATTTGTACATGCTATCTCTTCTTCCACCCTGCAAAATGCTAAGGAAACAATGTGAAGACGGGCTCAATGAAATGATATGCTCAACTGGTAAGTTCACCTGCAGCCAACTATGACTTCCTTGAAAGGAAAAGTAGAAGCCCTGTCTAGCAGTCTAAATTAACTGGCTGAGAGGGCGGCCCATGCTCTGAACAGATGTCTCAGCATACTAAGGCACGCTGACATTAATTCAGACTACTGAAACATACCACCTCACAAAGTTAAACACTTAATTAAGAGGAATTTTGCCCTTGAGAAGTGACTAGAGAGAAGTGAAGAAGACTGTGACATTTATAAATTCTGATAGGGAAAAGTACCTCCAGGCTTATTGGTGTGAGTGATGCAAATAAGACTTTTAAGTGTGTATTTTGATGTAAACAGATGGTTTTTACTTTGTGTTAGAAAAATGGAATCAATGGAAGAGAACTGGAAATAAAGAGAACATTTTGGAATTTAAAATAATGTTTTGTAGAACTTCAAGGAAAGGAATTAAACTGAATTTAAGAAGTGAATTGTATGGAAACTCACTGCTATTACTTAGGCTTTGTTTAAAATTAGATTTGGGTTCCCGTTTACACTGATACAGAGCATGCCAGAGTGGCCAAAATGTGTTTCCTTTTCTCTCTGTCCAGCATCCTAGCACCTTATTATCTGAAATTTGCTGAAATGGTGCAAATCCAACCATCTCAGTTTTAGTATGTTATATTGATGTGCCGTATCACCTCACAGAGACCTTAACGAATTAAATTACATTATTTTTGCTCTGCGCATTCTAAAACAAATCTACTTCTCCACATTCAAAAATAACCTACCTGCACAGCTAGCAGAGCCTATGTTTTAAATTTCATTTCTGTTAAGGCAGCATTCTCCAAACTGTGTTCTATGGAACACTAGTGTCCAGCAATCTCTTATCCAACCACACACATGAATATTCAGAGTTAGTAATCAGATAAGTTTGGAAAAGAGGGCATAACCTAACCCCATCTAGGAGAGTCACATTTCACATTATATGAAATACTATGATAGATTATGCAGTAAAGAAATCTATTTAATTTCACTGAACATAGGCCTTCTTGCTCTAATGTCCCATTTACACTCACTTCTCTAGGTTTGCCCCCTTGACATTCAGAGGGTTTAGCATTTGTCCATTGGCACAACATATCACAGCTCTGGTAGAGAGATGCTCATAACTCCTACTCCAAATCCTCACCTGAGCCTTCCTCAGCTTCCACACCAGGAGAGAAGGATCAGAGTAGTAGTGATCACTAATTTACATAGACTCCTCTGATGCCCAACATCACACATCCACAAGACAGCTGGATGCTGTTGTTTGAACAGCCCAGAGATAGAAAACAGCTTTTTTTCTGTGAGAAGAAAACCTCTAGGAGAGGGTCTAAGGTAAATGGCTTAATTTGTATTGCAAAAACTATACAAAATGTAGGTTTCAGAATTATGGGTCAGGAGATGGATTTTCCAGTCTAAATACCTGTTATCCTGCTTCCTATGATACAACCAAACAAGTGCATGGCTTGCGGTTATGAAAAGGAGAACAAAATAACCTTCCAGTTTCTTTTTTTTTTTTTTTTACATCTACAGCACCCGGTCTTCCTTGGTGGTCTCCCATCCAAGTACTAACCAGTCCTGACCCTGCTTAGCTTCAGAGATCAGATGAGATCAGGCGTGTTCAGGGTAGCAGGGCCATAGACTCCTTCCAGTTTCTAATGAGAGCTGAGAAGTATACTTTGGGAAACCAAAATGAAAACATGGTATGGCAAGCTAATGAACCCTTCACCATTTATTAAAAACAAACAGCCAAAACTGGATCAGTTTCAAAAGTAGACAAGTAGAAAGCACTATCATGCTGGCTCCACATTCTTTATCATAGTCTTTTCCTAACTCAAATCTTGAATGTTTGGCTCAGCAATCCTGACATTGATTCTACCTTTGGACTTGGTATTTGTTTGTGCTTTCCTCAATGTTTAAATTCCAACTTATCCTCTATAGAATTTTACTTGGCTCTCCAACATTGTTCTTTTCGATTCATTTTCTTTTGGGCAAGAAAATGCCCTGCTTTAGCTCAACAGTACCCAGTCCTCACCATTTCCCATTAACTGGTGACCATCTGGGCCAGATTTCCCACTCCCACCTCCCATAACAAATTTCAAGGAAGAAACAGAAGGAAGGTGACAATAATATTATTCCATACTACTGCCATTTTGGTAACAGCCTACTTAAAATTATAGGTTCAGATTTGGAGAGGGAGTTCCGTGAACCACTTTGGGAATTAAATCAACAAAAGCAACGAGGTGACAATTTTGTAGTGTCAAGCTCTAAACCAGAGGTTCCCAGCCTGAGTACTATAACGAATCAGTTCTTACAGAGTTTGCTAATCCATATGCATACTAATCTGATAACTGAATAATAATATGTGCTACTGTTTTCTTAATATGTGCATGAGTGTTTATAGTTATGAATGAAAGGAAAATTCATTAAAATAATACTGAATTAAAACAAGCTAGGTGACATCATAACAGAAAAATAGGAAAGGATAGCTATTTTCATAGAGACAAGGGTGAAGGAGGGATAGTCCCAAGAACTATTTTGATACATACAAGAAACCTTCATCCTTGAAAATTTGGGAACCTCTGCTCTAATCTACTGAGATATTGGCAAAGGGCAACTATTTAACAAATGCATTATCTGACAGACTTGTAAACAATATATTGTGCGAAGTGTGATAAAATGTACTTTAGTCTTAGTAAAATGAAAAAGGTATGAAGTCGAATGTAATTTTGTTTTGAAGAAACCAAGGACATAAGGCCCCAAGGAAATGCATGGTAAAAATCGTTAAAAGCCTTTTACAATTGCCTAACCAAAAGTCATTTCAAAAACCAAATGTGTTCAAGTTGCTATGACAACTCAAATACTAAATTTGCACTTAGGCAAGCATAATCAATAGATTTTGTAATTAATACTTTCTAAATATTATTTGTCCCTATAAACATCATTCATATATAACTACTCAATTTCTACTGTTAGTTTTTGAGAACTCCACTATATTTTCTGATTATTTCCAAAGACTTTCTTATTAATCTATTCTCTTATGATTTATTATGCTTTTTTTCTTGACAAGAGACCAACCATAATTGAAACAATGGGCTCTTAGCTATAAACATATAAATCTGTGAGTCTAAATTTCTGTTTCAAACCCTGTCTTTCTTTTATGAACCTGGCTTCTTTTAATGAAAAACTAAAAGGAAAAGGAGGGAAAAAAAACCCATCGTGAATCTACAAGGTGAATAAACAAAGAAAAAAAAAGCACAGAAGAGAGAGAAAATGTAAAAGAATAGAGAACTAGAAGAATAAATTACAGTAAAATCGAAGATCCTTTGACTCTACAGTCACGCACATACACAATTCAATAATGATAAGGGAGGAGAGGCCAAACAAAACAAAACAAAACAAAACAAAAACTGAAAGAATCTTTTATATGAGTAGGGATTTTTAATTTTTTTATTGTTCAATTACATTTGGCATACAATATTATATTGGTTTCAGATGTACAATATGGTGGTTAGACATTTATATAACTTGTGAAGTGATCACCCCAATAAATCTAGTACCCATCTGAATCATATACATAGTTATGAGTAGGTATTCTTAAAGTATGCATATTAAGTATGTATATATTATAGTTACCATTGTAATTCATAGTATGCATGAAAGTTAAACAGTGGAGCATAGCTTTCTAGAACTTACACTTATATTACCTTATTTGTTAGAAAACAAATCTCTAAATGTATTTCATCACAACACACTCAGACTCATGAAAATCCTAGCTCTATAAAAATGCAATATATAACTGGTACTCCACTAGAGGCTGTACAGTTATTTTTCTCCTAGCTGTGTGTTTTCCTTTCTGATAAACCTTTGTTGTGAAAGAGAATTTAGGCTGAAAATATAGTTTATGAAGAAAGGAAGCCAACTGGTTTTGTAAGCTATAAAGGTTAAAATACTTTTATGAAACATTTTCCCTAGAAGCTTTGTAAGCAACACTTTTCTCCAAAATTTTATGACAGCTGGTACAGCATGAAACCATATGCCTTTTTATAGCTCCTAAATAAAAATGACTAATTTGACTTATTAGCACTGATTCTCTGGAGACAGAGCTAAGAGAGTTCCTGCAGATTTATCTGGTTCTTATTATATTTTAACTATGTCTGTCTTTACACCAAAAACAATTATGCTAGCCATCTGTCTGCAAATATTTGTGAAGAAAATTACAAACTATACCTTTATGTACTTCAGATATCCTTTGAAAATCGAGAATTTTGAGTGACTCACATCACAAAACCCTTCAGAATTATATGGTATTACCTACTAGAGAGAGGACATGACATCTCCATAGTAGATTTCGAGTAATAGAATCACCAAATGTTAGAGCTAGAGGGAATCACAGAGACCTCTACTATCCAACACGCTCATTTTAAACCTGAGGCCCAAAGAGGTTAAACAACTCGACCATGGGCACAAAACTATTTTCCAATAGAGACAAAACTAGAAACCAAGTTTTCTGATGCGGTGTCCAGTATTACTTGCATTAACCCCACCTTCCCACTGGGAGGCCCTCCTTTCCAGAGAGATCTAACTCTGGAACTACACCTGATGAGGTTCATAAGTTTAAATCAGGACTGAAGATTTATTAAGAAAATCAAGATCCTATCTCATATAGCACTGGTATGGAAAGAAACTGCTCTATCCTCTTTATCAGGATAATTGCTCACTAGATATTCCAAACACAAAGTAGGTTATTGAATGGGCCGTCTACCTTGAGAGTCTGGTGTCAATATTATTCAATCAACAACCACAAATAATTCATTTGTAGTTAAACAAATTAGGTTCATTACTTGTTACAGTGAGGGAGAACATTCATAAAAGGGAACATCTCAGGAAGAAAGGTGTTAAAAAGAACCTATTATAGTATTTGAGATTATACAAAGTAATTTTTGGGAGAGCCTAAGGAAGCAGAAATTCACTCTAGATTGGGAGCTATCAGAAAGCAGGGGCAATTCTATGACTGGGTATCACAATGATTCTTATCTATAGCGAGAGAAGGCTAGATGGAGTTAAAGCTATAATCGATACATAAGTAACAATTATTCATTTTAGCTGAGACAGAGGGAAGTGATTGATGTTGTGTGGGTATACAGTGACTTTGTTTCATTCTCACTCAGTCATCGTCTCAGAGCAACCTTATCTGGCATTGATGTTCTGTGATATTCTCCAACAGAAGAACAAGGCCCATTTGTTATTATCAGTCCAGCTTGAAGTTGCATGAATAAGACCTAGTTGTGAGCATCAGGCCAGTTCCTGGATATCAGGAGTTACTTTTCTCTTCTCTACCATGAATTTAGTGGATGGGGCAGATGAATAGATCTATGATTCCTAGATGTCAATCTTGTCTAGCCCTCAAATGGAATGCCTGAGTCATTATAAAGAAAACTTGGAAATCCTTTTACAAAATCAATCAAATCAAAGCAGCATTTACTATCTATTAGTGCCATAGTAACTCTAAATTGGAAAGCAAGATGAATTTGATACCTGAAAGAATTAGGTTTGATCCTGGCATTGTTTCTTGGTAACTATGTGACTGATAGGTATGTGACTCTGACATTCTTGAAGCCACAAGGATTGAATAAGATAATGTAATTTGTCTCAAGGGACTCACAATTGGGCCATCCCAAACTTTTGTCTCTTTCTCAGGTTTTCAGTTTTAATGAACATTTCCCTCTGCAAGCCTCTCTGACTATAACCAGGGAGCATTCACTGCCAAAAACATTTCAGGGGCCCTAATCGCTTTTTATGTCCCATCGACTCAAAACATAGAATAGGTAGATTAACCCCTTAAGCCATGCTAAAACCTTAGCTTTACTTCAGGTTCACACTGAAAGACTCCTGTCAAAAATAAAAGATTGATTGATAAGGAAAAAATTACCTTGTGAAGAGAATGACATGAACAAAGATAATACTGAAATAACAATTGTGTATAAGAAAGTCAAAAGATAAAAGGTTCAAATTTATTGAGCTAATTCTAAAATACTGAGCCTAGAAATAAAATGAATTTTAATAGCAATGACAGATTAAATAGTTGAAACTTATTATTAAAGTCAGTGCTTTGAAATGCTTATGACCTATAAAACTTTTTTGACTAGGCATAAATTAGTTCTCTGACCTGATAGAACTAGCAAAAAAAAAAAAAAGTAATGATCACTGAAGTGGATAACATAAAGATAAAGAGTATGTTTCAAGTTCTAAGAATTCTAAAACCTTTTTACAGAAGGTTATGAAGAAGCCTCCAGCCAGAAAGCAGGAAGGAAAAGGCATTTCTGGCAACAATGACTTAAAACAAAGGAACAGTCATTAACCTCTGGGATTGCCTTTGGTCATTTGGCTACCTTGAGGCTCAGGGGAAATTTGAAAGCTTCACAAATACCTCTTGACATTTTCACTGAATGGAGTCTTGTTTACCTTTCTAATATGATTACAAGGTTTCTACTAAATAGCACTGGGAATTATTCTCCAGTCACTAACCATCAATATCCTCAAACCTCAGTAATCCATCAATCCACTGACACATTTGAGGGATGGGCTCAGACACCTAATACAAAATGTTGATCTTCAGCAAGAAATTCTCTGTTAGCATTACAACTTCAAGTTCCCGAGATTCACACATCAGTATGATGAAAAGAATTGTCGTTAAACAAAGTTTGAGAGAAATTCTACAAAATGAGAGCATTGCAGTTGCCCTATAAGGACTATTCTGGCTCTCACATTGTTTGACTTATCAACTACTTCAATGAAATATAAAGTAGAAGAAATAAATGTCAAGAAAAATATAATGTCAAAAGCCTCATTAGCTCAGATGTCTAGAAGCCCTTGTTAATGACCCCCAGAGCATAGGGTCAAGGATGTGATTGTTCCCTGGGCTGGCTGGTTGCAATATGCCTTCCCTAAGTCTTCCTAGCCCTCTCACAGGTTCTTGCTATTGTTCATGGGGCGGGGGGTGGGGGGAGGTGGGGGGGGAAATATAGATGAATCAGTAAAATATATCCCCACTGGAAGAAATAGGGTAGAAATTTATATTATCCAGCTCATTATCAGGAATTTTACTAAAGAACTGTCCTTTAGATAAAAGAAACGATCTGAAATACAGTATTTGCCTAACTCATCTCTATGCCCTGGCCTGTTGGTTGCACATACCCAGGAGACGCTCTTGGTTGTGGATGCCTGGGCCATTCTGCTCCTATCAGTTCAGTTATTTGTTGACCAAGAGCCAGTTGTGATTATTCACAAGCTTGCAGATGTCAGCTCTACTTTGTGTGTGATATAAAATGATGATGGTAAAGTATAAGTACAAAGAGAAAATAGATTCATATCCATGAAAATTAAATTTGAACTCAATAAAGACAAGTTACTAAAAAACATAAATAAATATAAAAAGATGTGAAATTAGACATGGTTGAAACAGCCATAAAAGATTGGCTGGGAGCAGGAGTCAAACATCCGGAAGGACACTCCATGCTCAAATTTCATAATAACCATTTTTAAATTGGTCTTTAAATTCAAAGAAACCAAAACTGGAAATCATGAAGGATGTATTATGTTATGGTTTCAGAGAAAGACATAACCAGTAGTGTGCTATACCAGTTTGTACTGGCTCACAAGAACCAATTATCAAGTTTTCAGGAACTTTGTCAGCCATTTGTTAAACACTGCCATTATTAAAAATGAAATGCTATAAACTTACAATTAGATAAGTTATATTTAAAAAGAAAGTTATTAAATACTGAAGACTTGTTCCTTCCTAAATATTTTACATTTTATAATTATATGTCTGAAGTTATTTACATTTATTCCATCTGTAAAGTAGAAATATAGTACAATGGTATGCTGGTATACATTTCTTTCCAATCCCACATTCTGTGCCATGTTGGTAGCTTAAAAGCAGCCATGGTGGGAGTATTTCCACTATGGAAATCATCAAGTGCAACAATCGGGGCTATTTTTTTCCAGATAGTTGGTTGTTAAACATTTATCAGCATATCACTAAAAAGAAGCAAAATTGAGTTAGTGGGACCATATTCAAAGAAAAATACTTGACCATATGATGGAAAGCTGCCAAATGAATACACATGTGTTTATACATTTTAAATTAAAATAAAAATGTTAAATATGTATAATTTATTCTTCTCTACTTCAATTTTTCAATTAATATACAACTATTAGTCCTGATTCAGATAAGGGTTTCTATCAGAGAGTAAAAAAGTGGAACAAATTTTTTATAAACTTCTAGAAAATAGTTTGACGTTTATTGGAAGACTTGAAAATTCATACCCTTTCACCCAGAAAATTCACTTCTATTACTTTATCTTAAGAAAATCATAGATTATATAATGAAATGTGGACAAAAATCTTCATCATATTGTTTAAAATAGCAATACACACATATAAATAAATAACCTAAATGTTCAGCAGTAGGGAAATTATTAAATAAATCATAATATATCTACATAATAAAATATGATATAACAAATAAAATCATGTTTTCAAAGAATACCTAATAACTAAGAAAAACTCTACCAATTATTAATAGTGCTTATCACTGTGTGGTAGAACTTAAATTGGTTCAATGCTTTATACAAGTAATGTACATGCATTATTAAAATGTTAGAAAATAGAGATAAATAAAAATAAGAAAATAATTACTATCTATAATTCCATAAAACAAAAAAACTGTATTAAACCTTTTATTTTTTCCTTGCAGACTTTTTTACCAGTATGCATGCATGTAAATGCATGCGCGCGCACGCGCACACACACACATGCACACACACACACACTTTTAAGCCAAAATGGTATTATGGGGTACATATTATTTTGCAATTATTTTTTCATAGTAAACCTTAGGATATTTCTGTATAATTTTTATCTTATTTTCTTATATACAATTTTTTGTATTTTCCAATTTAAAAAAATAATGAGCATAAAGTAGTTTATCTCCAGAGATGATCCCCCAATGAACTATGCCTGTGAATCTCGGCTGGTTTGGTGTGTCTCCTTAACCAAAGATGAAACAGTAGTAACAGTGTTTGAGTTACAAAGCCTATGACTTAAGAAGGCCTAGAAACTTCCATTTTTTTGCTTTTGGGAGCCCAAAGCCACAATGTAAGAAGGTCAACTACCATCATGGAGGAACTAAGTAGAGAAGTCATCTGAAGAGTCTTTTCATTGTCCTTACCGAGCCCAGCTTTCCAGCATGCCCATCATGGCATGTGAATGAAGCCATCTTGGATTTCCTAACCCAGTCAAGCCCTGAGATAATTTCGTCCAGCCAACAGCACGTGGAACAGAAGACTCATTCATTTGAGGCCAAGTCACCCATAGAAAGAGGATAAATAATAACATGTTGCTGTTTAAGACTCTAAGTTCTGGCGATTTGTTAAACAGCAGTAACCAAAGCAGAACATGTATTATTCATATAATATGAAAAACAACATTATTTTTAAAGGCATTATAACTCCTGTGTGTGCACTTTTGCACACACACACACACACACACACACACACACAACTTATTCCTGCTCAAATGCCTAACTGCTATTGTCCTGCACATATTCTATTTATTCTATATGATGTGCACCTAATTTCACAGTTCAGATTCAATCTGTGTAGAAGAAAGATAAATTGCTGACATTGTAAATAATTTATTGAATGCCAATCTAAAAACTACATGGACTGATGTAGATATTTCTTTTCACATAAGGAAACTGAGACCCACAGAGAATAAGTGACCAGTCCGAGGCTACTAAAGTCACATTACTGGTTAGTAGTTGAGTTAGCACTGATTCCCAGGTCAATGCCCTTTTCTCTATACTACATTTTCTCTCTAAAAATATGTACCACCTTCTTTCAGACAACAGTAGAATTGAAAATACTTATCTACCAGAAGATAGATGCAGTCCCTACTTGACTAAAAATGAGAGGAATCGTAAATCTTACAGAATAGCCAGGTCTTCAGGGATTTCTAGTCTGATAGATTTGCGCAGGCCAGAGGAGTTCAGATATGTTGCAAGAATCAATGGATAAGCACTGAAAATATTATTGCTTGGAGTGGAGGCCACATGACAGAGAATCTGCTTGCTTATCCACCCTGAGACTAGTCATTTAAATTTATGAGCCTGCCATTCCTGTGTACACACAGCTGGAGGTGGCATTAGGAAAGTAAAAAACTGAGAGTGGCAGAAGAGAGTGGTGAGAGAGAAAAGGAATAGTAAGAAAATTGAAATTAAAAAACATATTTATAATATTTATATAAATATAAATATATATACATATATGTGTGTGTGTGTGTGTGTGTGTGTGTATATATATATATATATATATATATATATATATATATATATATATATATATATATATATATATATAAAATGACCTAACCTCTTCTTCCTGTCCTGTGAACCATGAAACACCAAAGAAATACTTCTAAGGAAAGGGAATCTGATTCACTGGCAGGTAACCTATGAACCATGACATACCAAGACAGCTCTTTCATCTTACAGCCTTTTCATGCTAACCTAGTACAGCATACAGTACTATAGAGCTGGAAGATACCTGATTTCAACTTTCCCTCTGCTTTTCTTTCTGTGGGCAATAGCTAATGTTAATGTGTTAAATAAGCAATATACTCCTTACAGGACACAACTAGAGAAAAAAGCCATTCCAATTTAATCAGTTCTTCTGTAGTGAGAAATCTAGCAATTTCAAACGGAGGTCTAGGAAGGTCAAAAGATGCACTGGTTGGTAAGAATTCTTTTCCTCTGTCCTCAAAATGAGATTGTCACCACAAGCACTGATATATATAGCCATGAAGAAGGGAATAAGAAGATCAGAGCATTTACAAAATGTTTAGAACTGAAAAGAGCTCTCTGGCTTCTCAAAGCTGTCAAAGGTGAATGCCAACCTTGATATACATATGCATGTCTCACTAATACCAAGGTACTGACTGTATCGTAGGTAGGTTTCCTTGCTGCAGTAACTGCCTGGTGCCAGTAACATAGAGTCAGCAGTGTTTCCAAAATAAGCTAGGAAAAACACTACATTCTTTAAGATAGATTCAAGTTATTTGTCCTAATTTTCTCAGTACAAAGAATCAATTAAATTGCTTCATGCTACCAAATAAAATCATGTAACACAAATGCTAAGCCCTTATCAAACTGCAATAGAGAAATTCTAAGCTTCCTTTGGTGGAATTTTTATAGCCAAGCAGCAGGTATGATCTGTAGTTTTCCCACCTTTCCTGATCTTTCCCTGTGGGCTGAATTTGTTTGGGATCTCCAGCACAAGCTTCCTTAAATGGTACTTATATTGACCACTGTTTGTCTTGTGTTCCGTGTTTTTCAGACTTGTCAGAACAAAGTCCTCTTAATTTCACCTGTTTGTACATGGTTCAAACCGGAGAGAAGTTGCGCCTAACTTAATTTCACCTGTTTGTACACAGTTCAAACCAGAGAGAAGTTGCACCTAACCTAAGAGCTCCATGTTTTGGGCACAGTGGGGTATTTATTATACAAATACTTAATTAAATTCAGTGATATCTTCTATCTTTCTTCCAGAAAAAAAAGAAAATTATTTTTTACAATGTGTACTGCTTCTCCACTTCAGAAAGGTATTCTGTGTATTATATTAACAGGTTGTTTATTCTGATAGAAATCTTTGAGTTTCTTACTTTTCCCTTAAAAAAGTCAGGCAAGTTTTTTAAAAGTCTTCTGAAAGAGACACAAATGGTTCGCATGTATCAAATCTTCTCTCATAGATACACATAAACTAGCATCTGAAAAATAGGCTTCTTCTCAAAAAAGGAGGCACTTCCCACAAGGCAAAAGTATCCAAGACTCCAAATCTGCTGCATGAACAAACTTTAGTGAGAATATAAAAAACTTAAATTCACATTATTTGTTGATGCTGTAAGAGGAATGATTAGGTAAAGTTGTACTGTCGTAGTCTCATTTCTAGAAAGGCAGTTGAAAGTAATGACTCTGCACTCTCTATGCCATTTCTAGGTGACTCAATTTCTTCCTTCAGAAGAGGAAATTATCCTTTCCATTTAGCAGAGCAAAAGTTTAAAGATAAAATCACAGAATTTAGTGTTAGAAGAGTCAATGGAGTCTCTAAGTACAGGTGGAACTGTAGCAACCCTTCCTCTAAATTCTCTTTAAAAAATTTGCTATTTTCATCATTTCTTTGAAAAATTACATGATGATCTGAGGGACCTGGAATGACAACCCTAGAGTGGAAAAATGCTGTTTACACACAGAACAAGTATCACAAGAAGTAAAATAATACAAACATCCTTGCAGTGTACTTTAGTGATGACCTGGAGGGCTGTGCTTATGAGAAAAGACAATGATATATGTATTAGAATTATAAAAATGAGTCCATCATCAAAGGCTTTAGGCTGTGTGTATGCGCAAAACACTAAAGCATACAAAAAAAAATTTAAAAGGAGCATATACAGCTTAATTCTAAACCTAAAAAGCACCGGATATACATTTTCAGAGAAACAAAAAAGAAAATCACTTCCCTGGCTTTTTAGAGCCATTCTCAACCATGAGGTTATGACACATCATCGTGACACAGATCAATTTTGCAGTGTGCTACAACTAATATGTCTTTAATAATGGTTTAAAAAACAAAAGCCTCTAAGTGATTTATTTATTGAGCCGATTCATAGTTATTCTCACTCACTTGCAATCCAATATGCTTTCTTAGTGAAAGAGAAAAATTGGGTGAGGTTACAACTTCTTCCCAGAGAGTCTCCCCTTGTGCACACGAATAAAGTCATTTATAAGTTCATTTAACAAATGCTTTTTAAGTTTCTAGAATGTTCCAGGCATTATGCCAAGTGCTATAAATACAAAGTTGATTTAAACAAGGCTGTTGCCTTTTGGAGAAGCCATACATCTAGTATGGGAGACATGTATCAAAGTAAGTACAATCCAAAGGGATTGATGCTAATACAGATAAATACAAAGTGATGAGGAAATACTGAAAAGAAAATATTTTTCTCTGGGTGAGTCAAGGAAGACTCCACACAATTAGGTTAGTTGAGCTAGGTCTAACAGGATTACTGGGAGTTTGGGCAGACAATGAGGCATACCCTGTACCTCTTGCTGAGCAGCCCCAAACCCTGCACTAGTGACAGGCAGACTTGGTTTTGGACTTGACCTCTCGAGGCACCTATAAGCCCAGCACAGGTGGCAGCCATATGTGGATTGCTTGGTGACTCTTACCAGGTGGCCCTAGAGATGCACCGGCTACAGCTAAACTTGGCCTGCAGCTGGACCCCTCTCAGGTCTGTGCCAATGGGGCCCCACAGCACATCCACTACATAAAGTCACTCTACTAAGACTAGAAGACTTAGGAGTCCTACCTATTACATAGAAACAGACAGAGAAGCAGCCAAAATGGGGAGACAAAGAAACATGTCCCACTTGAAAGAACAGAACAAAGGTTCAAAAAAATTATTCACCAAAAGGGAGAGAAGCAATCTATAAGATATAGAGTTGAAAACACTGTTTATAAGGATGCTCAAGGAATTTAAGGGAAGAGTAGATTAACTCAGTGAGAACGTTAACAAAGAGATAAAGAACATAACAATGGAGATGGAAATTATAAAAGAGAACCAGTTAGAAATGAAGAATACAATATCTGAGATGAAGAATATTAGAAAGAATCAACAGAGTAGAGGAAGCAGAGGATTGAATCACCAATATAGAGGATGGGGTAGCAGAGGATACCCAATCAGAACAGCAACAAGAAAAAAAAATCCAAAATAATAAAGATAATGGGATAATATCAAACATAGCAACATTTGTATCATAGGGGTACCAGGAGAAGTAGAGCAAGAAGTTGAAAACCTACTTGAAGAAATAGTGAGGGAAAACTTCCCTAACCTAGTGAAGGAAATAGACAAACAACCCCAGGAAGTTCAGAGTCCCAAGAAAGGTGAACCCAAAGAGGCCTATACCAAGATACATCATCATCGAAATGCCAAAGGTTAAATGCAAAGACAGAATCTTAAAAGCAGCAAGAGAGAAGCAGTTGGTTACCTACAAGGGAGCTCCCGTAAGACTGTCAGCGATTTCTCAAAAGGAACTTTGCTGGACAGAAAGCTTGACACAAAATATTCGAAGTGATGAAAATCCAGGATCTACAACCAAGATTACTTTATACAGTAAAGCTATCGTTTAGAGTGGAAGGACAGATAAAGAGCTTCCCAGAAAAGAAAAAGCTAAAGGAGTTCATCATCACCAAGTCAGCATTACAGGAAATATTGGAGGGACCTCTTAAAGAAGAAGAAAAAATATGTAGCAAAAATATGAATAAAGAATGGCAATAACTACATATCTATTAACGAGTACTTCAAATAAAAAAGAATTAAGTGCTTCGATCAATAGAGAAGGTGGCTGAATGGATAAGAAAACAAGACCTTTACATATGCTACCTACAAGAGACTCACTTCAGATTAAAAGACACTCGCAGACTAAAAGTAAGGGTATGGGAAAAGATATTGCAAGATGAACCTAGAGGATAGTGTGCTGAGTGGGTTAAGTCAGATAGAGGAAGACGAATGCGATATGATTGTTTGGATATGTGGGATCTAAAGAACAAAACAAACAAACAAAAAGAAAAATACTCATAGATACAGAGAATGTTTTGAGGGTCACCACTTGCGGGGTGTTGAAGGGGTTGGTGAAAAGCGGGGAGAAGATTAAGAAGTACTAATTGGTAGTTACTAATAGTCATGGAGATAGAAAGTATAGCATAAGGAATATAGCCAATAATATTATAATAACTATGTATAGTGTTAGAGGGTCACTAGATTTTTTGGTGTTATCACTTTATGAGTTATATAGATGTCTAATCACTATGTTGTACACCTGAAACTAATATAGTATTGTATGCCAACTATAACTGAAAAATAAAATATTATTATTATTTAAAAAAAGATAAAAAATCAAATGTCAAGGTGGAAGAGGAGACTCTCAGAGGTCCAACATTATTTTGTTAATTTATGAAATGCCACTTATTGTATATCTGTTAACTTGTTTGATCCAGTAAATTATTTGCATTACACCTCTATGGGTTGAATCTTTCAAAAATATTGAATGTTCTTATATGAGATTTGTCGACTATTGCATGACTTTGCTTTTACTTCTTAACTTTTCAAAAAAAAACCAGAACACCTTCTGTACAATTGCTATTTGTACAGAAATAATAGTGAAAAAAAATTAGTCAAAAATGACTAACTTTTCTAGCTTGGGTGATTTAATAGATATTATATTATTAATCAAAGAAAGAGAATACAGACAGAAAAATAGGTTTAATGGAGAGAAGATAATGAGTGTGTTTTGGACATTTAGGTTTGAGATGGACATTCAAGTAGAGCTGTTTAGTAGAAAGACACATGTAATCAGATTTCAGGAAATGAGTCTGGGTTATCAATATAGATCAAAAGTCATTGATATGTAGGTCGTAGCTAAAGTGTAGGACTGGGTGAGATCCCCCAAGAATGGTGGCAATAGTAAGGAAAGGAATTCAGGCCATAACTCCAAGGAACACCAAGCCTTGGAGGGGTGACCCAAGGAAGGGGAGTGGAGAAAACCAAGAAAAAAAGGCATTAGGTAGCAGAGAGAAAGAGACACAGAGGCAGAGAGAGAGGGAGTGGGTAGTGAGAGAGATTTGTGCTTTGGAAATAGTTTTAAGGAGAAAATTGTTGACAGTATTACATCTCAAAGAAAATTAGAACGAGTATGCAAAAGATAACATAGGATTTAGCCAACAAAGGGTAATGAAATGATCTTAGAGCAGAAGGTGGAAGCAGAAGCCAGAAAGCATAAAGGATAACCTCCAAAGAGTGGGAAAGGGGATTTCAAAGATAAGCTGCTACACAT
>NW_011888965.1:1123668-1147433 GCF_000151845.1 Pteropus vampyrus
AAGGAAGAAAGGAAGAAAGGAAGGAAGGAAGGAAGGAAGGAAAGGGAAGAAAGGAAGAAAGGAAGAAAGGAAGAAAGGAAGAAAGGAAGAAAGGAAGGAAAGGGAAGAAAGGAAGAAAGGAAGAAAGGAAGAAAGGAAGAAAAGAAGAAAAGAAAAGAAAAGAAGAGAAAAGAAAAGAAAGAGAAAAAGAAAATGATACTACCCACCTCCCATTGAAATAATTGTTCCTCCCACTATAAGCCTCCAAAGCTGGTTACAAATCTGTTAATGACCAGGGAGGTTCAGGAGATGAAAGAACTCTGTCTTTTCACTATGATCCTGTGTACCAGTTTTTAAAGTGCAGATAGTAAGTTACTGTCTGTCGCATTCACCTTCTACATTCTATTGTGTGGTGATGCCTTAGGATGTCACGGCTGCGACTCTGCAAACCACATTTCCAACGATAGAGGAAGACTGTAAGGCTGGAGAGAGGGGAGATGGCAGTGCTTTTTCCTGCTTGCTTTCTGGTCCTTTAAACAAACCATCACAGTAATGGTTCTTCACCAAGTTCAAACCATTGGTTCAGTCTCCAGCTTTTTCTTTCAGCACTCCGAGATCCAGCCTTATCGTGTTCCCCAAAGGACACAGCTGGCCAGTGTCCTGTCTTCAAGAATCGGACTCCACCTCTATGTGGACCCTGCTCCCAGCTCCTAGGTTTGGGTAACCCCAACCTCCTCCTTCGCTTCTCTGAGCCCAAAGACCAATAACTACTTCCCTAGATAGGGAATAGAAGGGAAGGAACACATTGGGAGGGGAAAACATTTTTCTGTTTTGGATACAATTGTCTGATACCTTTGAGATTATAGAGTACTTGCAGTGTTCCAATGCTCCAGGCATGTTTTATCCCTCATTTACTCAATTGACCTCAGGATACAAGTATATAGGTGTATACATATACATGTGTGTGTGTGTGTAAGTGTGTGTGTGTGTGTGTGTGTGTGTGTGTGTGTGTGTGTGTACCCCATCAGGAATAAGAAACTACTCACTGTGTTTTAAGTTTCGTTTTCTCTTTAGAGACAGCATTGGACTGAACAAGCACATTTGTGCTGGTGTTTGTACTGCTTCTGATTATGTGACCTTGAACAAGTCATTTCTTCCTTTCCTCAGAGCTAGTTTTCATGTTTTTAAAAAGAAGACATTCATTAAACTTTGATGGTCACCCTAAAAAAATCATTATTATTGTTTGTGGTGGGAGGTAGAGAAATAGGGGTGAGGACATAAACTGCCAATAAGGAGATAGAGGTGGGAGGAAGTGGGCGTGACTACTTCTGAGAATCCAAGTTGGTATCTTGTTGTAGAAATGAGCACCCTGCTGACATTTTAAGTCACTTTTTGTTTGAGAGGTAGGACAATGCAGTGGTTAAGAACACTGACTTAGAAGTCAAACAGACTTGTTTTATTTTTTCAGACCTACTTTTAACCCATTTTCCTTAGGAAACAAAAGTACAACTCAGTATCAGCGTTAATTTAATTTTACATAAACATTCTCTTTGAGGCTGAAGCAAATCTGACTGCTTTTCAGTGTGAAAATACAATATGAAAACTGTTCTTGGAGTTATTTCTAAACAGAACTTGTCTCTAATCCTAATGTAACAGAAATGTATACACAAATCATATTCATCAAATGAATCTTCACCTAACAACTGTTCAAGAACAATGTTAACATCACGTGTAGGAATGTTATGTTTTCTAGGATTTGGCATTTTCAGCAATGGAGAATTGCTATATTTTGTAAATGGAAATACCACTACTATAAACAGAATGCTATAAGTAGAATGATGTAATTTGTTTCCAAAGACTATCTATATACTAGAGCAATATAAAAATAATAAAAGCAAAATATTTTGTGGCAAACTTTGAAGGTAAGGTTAGGACTGCAATCTGCGAGTTCTCTCAGGGTAAACACTACAGCCACAAGTGCCTCCAGCCAGTATTCTCAGGCCAAACGGGAAATAGGTTAAATCCTATGTCTACTACCTCTTGGCTCTGGGATGATATATAAATCATTTAAGCTTTCTGATCCTCAGCTTCTGCATCATTAATATCAGTCTACTTCTCTTGTAAAATAGACATCCAAGGTTGCTGGATATGAAGCAGTAGGTAAAACAACTGCATTCAGCATTAGAAGCTTTATCTGTTTATTGAAACTACTTTTAGAAGTTATACCTCCATGGCCCCATGTGGAAAGATGTTTCAGTTCCTCATCTGAACAGGGGCCCACAGCCGGATACTATTATTTTTAGGTATTTGATATTCCTTTACCAATGAGGAATATGTCAGAACCGTTCTACCCATTGGTGGATTCATTTGGAAAGAACGAAATGTTCCTGGATTTCATCAAATTACTTAAGCTAAAAGCATATATCCTGGTGTATGCTGAGTTAATATATTTGCTTTCCTCACAG
Source organism: Pteropus vampyrus (assembly GCF_000151845.1). NCBI lineage: Eukaryota > Metazoa > Chordata > Mammalia > Chiroptera > Pteropodidae > Pteropus > Pteropus vampyrus. Next base: position 1,126,113 of record NW_011888965.1, read on the forward strand.
TGGTATTTAGAAAAAAGCACCTTAAGGATTTTTTGTCTTAAGTTGCTTGGATACACTCCACAGTTGTCAAGGAAAAAAAAGTATGGTAGGTACATCGGGATCTATACTGAATGTAAGAAACTATATTCATAGACACATGAGTGATAGTTTTTCCATTACGAGGTTCATTTGCATTGAATACTGTGGCATATAGACCAATTTTCCCCTGAAGATACTTTATTTCCTAGCATTTTTAGCCAGCAAAATCAGATAGAAAAAATTAAGAGCAAGACCATCTTTCTGTCATAAAGGAGACAATTGTTGAAACTCCCTTACTTTCTAAATATTATTCTGCTGTGCTAGCTTTTCTCTTGGACTTAAAATAGAATTTTGCAAGTACCATTTACATCCTCATGCCAGTCCTTTACCCCGAAACAAGTGATAATTAAACATGTAGTCCCTGGGTTCAAAACTTCAGGATAGATTTCTAAGCCCCAAAGTAGGATGATAGTTCATCTCCTTAGGTGAATATACATTTGGCTAGATTAACAGGTTCTCCACCCATTCCATACCTACATACCCACACTCACATACTAACTTCTCCCTATAATTAAAGCATATTTAAATAATGCAGCCGATTCTAGGTCTTGAAGTTGCCAGAATATAAGTCAGCTTCCTTTGGCAATTGCATTAGCTTTTTCAGATCACACAGATTATCATTTAAGTGTCTGGTTCATCAAATATAACATGATAAAATAAGGAAAGGAATGCAAGAAAAAAGGTAATAGAGACAGTATTTGAACCGATTTTCAAAGACATCTTCTTTGAATGACTAATGTGATATTCCAAGGTTGAATTTTGCCATTTCTTAAATGTTTTGCTCTAACAACGTATTTACAACCTATACTCAGAATAAAAAGTTGAATATGTGGAGGATATGAGACAGCAACAAATTTTTATTTCAAAACTTTTCTCCAGGTTTTTAAGAACCAGCCTTTAAGTTAAATGCTAGCTCTTGCATATTCTAGGCGGAATAATAAGTAGGTTTTCATGTTCTTTGCTAAAAAAAAAAAAAAAAAAAAAACTGTGATTTTAGTCATCAAAGAGAAACCCTGTAGTGAAATATTTAACTCCTATATAGTGGTTAGAGCGCAGACTTTTGCTTTCCCAGTGTCTATATTCATTAACTGAATAATGTTTCTTTGTTTTTTAAAGAAAACTTAATCATAGTAAACAATATGTTTTTTTCTTGCATGAAAGACACTAATACCTATCCTTTTTTACAAATATTTATAGTTGTCAAAATCCTCTCACTTACATTTCACATATATGTGAGCCTTCTAATATTTCCTGTGTGGTAAGTAAAAGAGAATTCTTCCCCTTTTACAGATGACCTGAGCCTCAGAGAGACTATGAATGACTTGCCCAAGGTCATGTAGTATATCTGTTTGTGTTATTTGATTACGAGCAAAACAAACCCCAATCAAAATGACTTAAGGAATAAACAAGTTGTTCATTGGCTCATATAACTAAAGGTCTGCAGGTAGGGGATGAAGTAGTAAGAGGGTGAACTGCTTTCACCTATGGTTAGATCCAGAGGCTGAATGATGTCATCATGTCTCTTTCTTTTAACTCGATTACTTAGCTCTGCTATTCTCTGCATTGGCATTGTTCTTGGACAGGCTTAATCCTGGTTGCAGAGAGATGTCAGCCAGCAGCTTCAGTCTTATATCTCGTCCTTGACGAACAGAGTGTTTGATTTTCCCAACTGAGTCTCATCAGCCTGGCTTTAGCTAGAGATATGGAATATGCCGGTTGGCCAGACCTAGGTGCCATGCTTTCCTTTGGAACTGCAGGGAAGAGGGCGGGGCGGGGCAGGGGATGTCGTTAGCCTTACTTCAGGCTCCAAAGCTCCATGGATCAATAATGGGAAATTAGTAATTAGTAATAGTAATAACAGGAAAATTAATGACAGGAAAGAAATAATTCTTTAAAAAGAAAATCAATCTATACCAAAAGAAAAGGGAAGAGATGTTAGGCAGGCAACAAAATTACACATATCAGTAGGACAACAAGGATGCAAAGCTGGGCCTACTGGAATTCAAAACATTCTCTCTTTACATTCTATTATGCTACCTCTATATATCACATGGCAAAATGATGGTATTTTATTCAGTATACTTATAACTCAAAAATAACTGTAAGGTCTATTTTGCACTACCATAGGAAATCGCTGCACTGGATGTAGATAGTGATAATGAAAATTATTAGCATGTGTAAAAAATTAACATTAAAATTTCAATGATTCCATATTTCACAGAGAATGCCGAGACAAAGTTTGCGGTGTCTCTTATTAGCAACACCTTTCACTGATGCCTCCTCAACTACATCAACCCCTCGCTTTATTCTAATTCTACATCAGTCCGTGTGAAGAACTGTTCATGCTAGATTCTGAAGGGGATGAAAAATAAGCAGTATCCAGATCCTGTCACCAAGTAATTTGAAATTTACTGGGGATTAGAAGATGCAATTGGGAATTAAGTGGTTTTACAAATAACTACAAATAAGGTCCATTATAAATGTGTATGAGTTCCTAAGCACAAAGGAAATAAATAGAAGAGAGAAAATCCCTCTAGTGACAAGGGGCAGGAAAGACTTCATGGAGGAGATGCTGGCATTTAAAATAGGTCTTTAAAAAAGGGGTAAGATTTTGACACAGATCAGAGTGGAGGTGGAGTTAATATTATGAGCAGAGGAATGGAGGTTAGGAAGCACATAGCATAAGAAGAAAACAGTTTTTAGTCAAATTGGCAAGAGTATATGGTATGTATATGGTATAATTGGAAACAAGCCTAGAAATGTTTGGAAACACTGAATTCTCTTCAATGCTAGGTCGTTGAGTCTATATATTAATTGTGTAAGCACTAGGAAACCACTGAATATTTTTGAGAAAGAGAGTAACATAATTGTATCTTTACTTTAGAAAGATGAATCTGGAAATGATCACAGACTGGAATTTCCTAGTTTTCATGCCAAATTAGCCTGAAATGCCTAATTTCACTTTTAGTTTGAGAGGATGTAGTCCAAAAACAAAAGACTCCTAAACTTCTAGCCTCCTGACACAGGTTTGAGTCTTTTTTTTTTTTTTTACTTTGATCCTTCTGTTTCCAAATCTCAGCAAATTCTTGAATAATCTCCTGCTGCTTTTTCTACCATATTTCCTACAGCGGTCAGATCTTTCCAATTCACCATAAGGTCACTATCCAACCCCCAATATAGAAGATGCCCACTTTTAGTTTGTTGCAAATTCTGCATTTAAATCACAGGCAAACATTAAGGCCGGGATAATGAGTCAGCTCCTCTACAAAGCATTCCCACATCAGCTTAATCTACCAGGCCACTTCCTTCCTTTTAAATCCCACAGCATTTATTAGCAGTATCACTCTTTTGGAAATTACCATATACTACACATGTTATTTAGTTGTTCCCAGTTGCAAATTCCTTGAGAATAGAGATATCAAATAACCAGCCTATGTTAACTGATCACCTCCAATGTACAAGATGCCATTAGATATTATGGAGAATATCAAAAACAAAGGAAAACAAATAATGTAGCCCAAGGTTCCTTAGAGTCTTTATTTTATTGAGCCTATATATTACTTTAGTGTGTGCTGTAAATTTTTTTAAATATTTTTTTTTATTTTCCAATTACAATTGGCATACAATATTATATCAGTTTCAGGTATACAACACAGTGATTAGACATTTATACAACTTACCAGGTGGTCACCTGGATAAACCTAGTACCCATCTGACACCATATATAGTTATTAAAATATTATTGTCTTTATTACTTATGCTATACGTTATATCCCTGTGACTACTTTGTAACTACCAATTTGTACTTCTTAACCCCTTCTCCTTTTTCAACCACACCCCCAATCTTCCTTCTATCTGGTAACCACCAAAATGTTCTCTGTATTTATGAGTTTGTTTCTGTTTGTTTGTTCCTCTTGTTTTTTATTTTTTTTTAGATTCCACATGTAAGTTAAATTATATGGCATTTGTCTTTTTCTATCTAACTTACTCCACTCAGCACAATATACTCTAGGTCCATCCATGTTGTTGCGAATGGCATTATTCCATTCTTTTTTAGGGTTGAGTAATATTCCATTGTATAGATGTACCACCTCTTCTTTATCCATTTATCTATTGATGGACACCAAGGTTATCTCCATATTTTGGCTATTGTAAATAATGCTATAATGAACATATGGATGTGTGTATCCCTTCAAAGTACTCTTTGGGGTTTCTTTGAATAAATACCCAGAAATGGGATAACTGGGTCCTTCTTTGCCTCTTGTTATAGCTATTTTTATTATTTTTTAATTTTTTACTTTTGTTTTTTGTTTTATTAAAATTATTGGGTGACATTTGGTTAATAAAATCAAATAGCTTTCAAGTATATGATTCAATAATATGTCATATGTATATTGCATTGTGTGTTCACCACCCAAGGGTAAATTTCCTTCTGTCACCAAATATTTGACCCCTTTACCCCTTTCTACCTCCTCCTCTTCTCTCTGGTAACCACTAATCCATTGTTCATGAGTCTCGGTTTGTCAGATTTCTTTGTTGCTTTCAGTTTTATATCTCACATATGCGTGAAATCATATGATTCTCAAGTTTTTATGTCTGACTTATTGCGCTTAGCATAATAATCTCAAGATCCATCCATGTTGTCGCAAATAGCAATACTTCATCTTTTCTTATGGCAGGGTAATATTCCATGGTATATATGGACCACATCTTCCTTATCCAACCATCTATCATAAGACACTTTGGTTGTTTCTATGTCTTGGCCACTGTGAATACTGCTGCTATGAACATAGGGGTGCATATATCTTAGCAGATAAATGTTTTCAGGTTTTGGGGAGTAAATACCAAGAAGAGGGATTGCTGGGACATACAATAATTCTATTCTGTTTTTTTGAGGAAACTTCATACTGTTTTTCATAGTGGCTATACCAATTTATATTCCCACTAGCAGTGTATAAGTGTTCCTTTTCCCCAAAATGACTCCAACACTTGTTATTACTTGTCCTGTTGAGAAAGCCATTCTAACAGGTGTGAGGTGGTATCTCATTGTAGTTTTGATTTGTATTTCCCTAATAGCTAGTGAAGTTGAGCATTTTTACATATGTCTGTTGGCCTTTTGTATGTCTTTTTGAGAGAAGTGTCTGTTCAGGTCCTCTGCGCATTTTTAAATTGGATTGTTTGTTTTTGTTGTTGTTGTTATTGAGTTGGAGGAGTTCTTTGTATATTTTGGATATTAGGCCCTTACCAGAGTCGTTTGCAAATATTTCTCCCATTTGGATAGTTGCCACTTTGTCTTGTCGATGGTTTCTTTTGCTGTGCAAAAGCTTTTTAGTTTGATATAGTCCCATTAATTTATTTTTGCTTTTACTTCCCTTGCCTTTGAGGTCAAATTGATAAAATCCTTTCTAAATCCAAGGTCAATGAATTTAGTACCTATGTTTTCTTCTATGTAATTGTTTCTGTTCTTATATTCAGATCTTTGATCTATTTTGAGTTAATTTTGGTGTATGGCGATAGCAGTCTAATTTCATTATTTTGCAAGAGGCATTCCAATTTTCCCAGCAGCATTTATTGAAGAGGTTTTTCTTTCTCCATTGTATGTTTTCGGCTCCTTTGTCAAAAATCATTTGCTCATATAAATGGGGGTTTACTTCTGGACTCTCAATTTATTGGTTTGTGTGTCTGTTTTTCTGCCAATACCATGTCATTTTGATTATTGTCACTTTGTAGTATAATTTGAAGTAAGGCAGAGTGATACTTTCAGCCTTGTCCTTTGTTCTCAGGATTGCTTTGGCTATTCAGGGTCTTTGTGATTCCATACAAATCCGATGATTTTTTTGTTCTATTTCTTTAAAAAAAAAAATGCCATTGGGATTTTGATGGGAATTGCATTAAACCTGAATATTGTTTTGGAGTAATAAGGTCATTTATCTATGTTGATATTTCCAAAGCATGAACACAGAATATCTTTCCATTTTTTTGTGTCTTCTTTAATTTCTTTTAATAATGTCTTACAATTTTCAGTGTATAGGTCTTTCACATGTCCTCCTACCAGTCTCTGGGTGGCTTCTTCTGTATATCCTTAGTTATAGGACTTCTTTTCAGCTAGACTTCAGGGGATTCTCAATGTTTGTTCGGTAGTTTAGTTGTAATTTTGGTGTGGTCGTGAGAGGAGGCAAGCATAGCATATTCCTACTCTGCCATCTTGACTAGAAATGTTTGTGCTGTAAATTTTGGTTGATTTAAAAATCAGTGTCACCTGCCATGGACTCCCTAAACTTCCTTCTACTTCACTTAAAAGTTTCTCTCTTGCTTTTTATACTCTCTCACCATTTTCTCCCACCTCAGAGGAAAGAGAGTCTTCTTCCTTAACACTAGCACTTGTGATCTTGGCCACATCTCTTTCAATACACTCCAGTGTCTTGGGCCTTTAAATTATCCCCTAGTATTTCAAGCATTTTTCAAACATTTTCAGATACCAACTTTTATCTTTTCCATCGCTCCTCCACTTTTACCCCACACCCAAATCTAAACTGTCACAGGTTTCCACAAGTCTAAAAAGACTTTTTCTTGAACTTGCTACCCATCATTCTACTCCATCTCTCCATCAACTAATACATTTTTAGAAGTGTGGTCTCTATCTACTGCCTATACCTTCATTGGTCTCTATGGACACTACACTTTCAAAACAATTTTCTACTCCCAAATATATAGGATTATTTCCTCAGACTTTATTTCTCCCTATGATCTTCTCGCATTTAACAATGTTGACCAGACTCTCTTTTTTGGAAACACTCTCTACATGGACTTCCTTATTTCTCTGAACAATTCTTCTTTTCCTATTTGCTGGCTCCTCTCTCTCCTCATATCCTAATGATGAGTATTATCTAAAACTGAGCCCTCAGCTTCTTATATTTGTGTTTATACTCTCTTCTTCTAAGAATGCATCTGTTTTCAGTGCTTTAGCATCTGTTTTCAATAGTTCAAAGGACCCTAAAATGTAAACTAGATAATCTTATTGCCACCAGTTAAAAACTTTCAATAAATTTCTATTACAAGATAAATATAATTTAAAGTTTGTTGTATGGCTTTCAAGGCATTGCATGATTTGACTTCTGCTTTCCTCTCCAGCCATACTGGCCTTCTTTCTATTTCTGCAGCACACCAAGATCTGTTCCACATAAATCCTGCTTGTTCCTTCTTCCTAGACTGCTCTTTTGTCCACTTTGCCTGACTCATCATGTCTTATCAATCAGTTGTCAGATTAAATAGCACTTGCTCGGAGGCTTTCCTTTACCACCCGATCTAAAGAAGACCTTGCTTCACAGCACTTATCATGATATCTAATTATATGCAAACATTTTCCTTGCTTATTGTTTGTTTCTCTCTCCTGACCAGAAGCATCTTGAGGGCAGGTGTGATATCTGTTTCTTTCCCACTCTCACCCAACTGTCTAGCATAGTGCCCAGCACAGAGTATGTGTTCATAAATGTTTGATGAACAATTAATGAGAATGGTTCTCAAATTTCAACTCTTATTCTGATTTTTTCCAGAGGTTCCATCTCATATCTCCAGTTCTTTATTGATCACTTATATATGGATATCCTTTCTCCAATTTGTTATATTCTCAAAATTATCTTACCTCAAAAAACTGCCTTTCTCTCCTCATGATAACTTTATATGTCAGTGTAATAATAACTTAACCAGACTTGAAATCTAGAAGTCATCTTTAACTCTTTTTTCTCCACTGGCATCACTCCTCACCCCCCCAAACAAAGAAACAAACAAACAAAAATTTTAATCCTTCTACTGGGATATCACTTGAAGATATCCTCTTCTTCATATTCCATAGTCACCACCCTGGTTCAGAATGTTATTACCTGTAGCCTAGTTCACTAAGTGATCTCCAATTTTTTTGATTCTATACCAAGTGTTCTCTGTTCCTGAAAATTCCCACTTCGCCTATCCATTCCATTGAGTTCTGTTTAAAATATTACCTTCTCTGTGAAACTTCTGACCTGCTTCTCCCACGTACACATCAGTACCACCACCACTACCACTACCATCTTAACGAAATCAGGGAGTATTAGCCATTCTCTTATCTTTCTTCCTGAAATAATTTGTGTAGATATCTGTTAGCAGGTAGAATGCTGAATTATAGATATCCACTTACATTTATTTATTTCTCTAGACCACGAGTCTTCAAGCACACACAACTACCAGTAAAAATGTTTAAGCAGTCTCTCCCACACACATATGCATGTTGTTTTCTTCTCCCAATATATTATTTTGAACACACCCCTGAGGTGTATGCAGTTATTTTTGAAGGTCTGTGGTTTACCCTACACTATTGTAGTAGCCTCCAACCTATGGTAATCTCTCCCACTGATCAACCCCTAGAGCACTCGATTGGGACTTTTAGTGTTTTTTGTACAATTATCTAATTTGAAATTAACAAAAAAAATCTTCGATGATTATTTTCATACAACAACATTTAGTGAGTACTCAGTATGAGGTGGAAAAATAATTTCCTTCTCATCTTTCTAAGTTCTTCTGGCTGGACTAATAAAATAATGAGACAGATTAACAGGAGAAAATGCTCAAATGTATTACATGTGCACACATGGGGGGGCCCATATGAGACCCAAGGACAAATCAAACAGTTGAGGCTTATACGTCATCTTGAGCTAAGGAGAAAGGGGGTGGGGGTTGTGGTTTGGGAATTCAAAGGGCAGGAAGGCAATTCACATGGAGATAAAAAAGCAAGTGTTTGGTAAATAAATGTTTGCTGGGCCATCTTTAACAATGGAACACATAGGGAACTTTGATTAAAGAGCCTTGCTAGGTTCCACCCTGTCTATCACACATTAATTTATATTAAACTATAATTATCTATGATAACAGCTCCCTTCCTGGAGAAGGTCCTCTATCTAAATTCTTTTAGGCAGTAAGGAAGGTCAAAGCTTTTTCTTTAGTCTTTTGTTTTTTGAAAATAGCCAGCTTAAAATAATCAATATCCCAAAATATACCGGACACTCTTCTGGGCCCTGGGGTCACAGCAGTGAACAAGAAAGACAAGGTCCCTATTCTTCTGAAGTTTATATGCTGGGATCAGGAGAAATATAAATAAACAAGATAATTTTATCATATAATTGTAAGCACCTTAAAGATCTGCAGTCTATTATAATAGTAAGAAAATAAGAGGCTTTAGAATTAAGCAGACCTGTATTCAAATCCAGGGTTGACCACATACAAGGTGTGTGATTTAGGCAGAGAACTTAATCACGCTGAGTTTATTTCATTGTCTGTAAAATAAGATTAATAATTCTCTTCTCAAAATGGTGCTTGTGAGAATTAATAATGTATAAAGTTTCTAGCATAAATGCCTGACTGATTATATTTTTAAAATGTATTTTGCAAAATCTTCATAGCTAAAACAGCATATATGTTACAATATGGCTCTATTTAAAGAAACTTAACAGTAATTCCAGAAACAGGATATGGGAACTTTTCTCAATTCACCTTAATTGGATAAATTTGAGGGCAGATTTGAATGTGAGAGGAATATGCTTGGGAAAATGTTAAGGAAGGGGTGTTCAGAGCTAATTATCTGCTTAAGAAAAATAATTGCTGTCGACAGTTTACTTACTGACAACTTTCCCAAAAGCCGAAGAATTGGCAGTTGATTTGTACTGAATATTTGGCACCTCTGAGGCAGCCTTGATCTGCACAGATCAGAATGGAGTGGATGGAAGCAAGAATAAAAGAACAAAAGCAACCCAAAATTGTCTTTCATGTTCAATCCTTTACTTTCCTATATAAAATGTTCTCAGCCAACAGAGTTGAGATATTCACTATTGGCTTCCTGTGAGTTTTGCATTTGAAAGGTGTACATGGATATAGCAAAGCCTAATAGCCTTTGTTCCAAACTGTGAAGTGGGTAACCACCAAGATAGATAAAACCTAAATACCAACAACAGGGACATTAAAAGGTTATAATATCTAAGTTCAATTAAGTAGGTAGTGGTTGACTGATACAGAGGGGTTATATGTTTCAATGTGACTTCTGAGAATATATTAGTACCTGATGCAGAGTAATAACAATTAGGAATATGTACATTTAGGTGGCAAAAACAAATTAAAGAGGACATATGTTGCTATTTGTTTAAAATCTTACTCATAGACAATGTTTCATTTGATTACAGTTATGTGATTTTTATTAAAATTTTATTTTCTAATAGTAATTGAATCAGAACTGATACACCCATCTTATTACCTTGGCAATTAATGTCTTTGAGATGTTGTATAAAAATACATAGACAACAAATCCGTTATTTTCCCCCTCTCATTTCACTTCCTAATTGTTTTTTCAAAAACCTAAGGCTAAATAAATAAATATTGCAATAGTAAGATAACCAGAATTTTTCTAGCTCCTACCTATCTTTTACTGATCATTTGTATGTTTTAAATTCTGGCTTCTTTTCATTCAGCTGTAAGAAAATAATTGAAAAAAATTCACACCTGCCAAAGAGCTCTTTAAAGTTTTAATATTCATAAGCCTTAACCTTTATGGCTAATGTCTTGTCACGTAGGTAATTGTGCATTAAACTTCATAAATATTAGACCAGTCCTTTGAAGTTCAGTCTCTTTGGGTCTATCATGAATGATCAAAACCAGGAAATAGAAATGAGTAACTAAAAATCGCCCTTTTATACAAGGATGATGACTTACTCGATAACTCATACAATGTTGGAAGGAAATTACCAATACAGTCAGCATTTCATTTCCACTGCTAGGATAACTGGGTTCACCCAAAACATGAAAAACAAATGGAAGGTTTACCTTTATTTTTATTCATGAATGCAAGAGAATCATCTTAAGTTCAAATATAGCAAAGGAAGACTTTAGTTATGGTAGAGTTGAAAGAGAATGCAATTCACACACAGTCATTTCATTGAAGTCTCCGCTGACGTATTTTGACCATGTTTCAACAGAATACTTTAAATGAACCACTGTTTAATGTGATAGAAAATGATAATATAGAAAAGTAATTAGTTAACCAGAAAGTAAAGGAAAGAAAATAAATCATTAGCAATTTTATTTTCAGTCTCACTATAGAAGTGAGTTTTGACTCTCCGCACTTACTAATGCTAAACTTTATTAGGCATTTGACTATAAGTCATTAAATATTCTTACTTAAATTAATGTTTGGTATGCATTAATTAAATTAATTAACATGATGCCTTCTTCTTTTTCCTTTCCTCTACCCTACTCCAGTTTCTCACTTTAATTCTCATAGATAATCACAGTAGCCTCCTGATGGATCACCATGCCTTAGTTACTCACAGGTCCAATCCAGAGTTATTATCACCATCAGAGTATTAATAATAATAATTGTTATCACTGAATGAGTACATATGATGTGCCAGCTATATAGTATGGAGTTTTAATTTAATCTTCATAACAACTCTATAAGGTCAGTACTATTATTATCCATTATCCCTCTTTTACACATGAGAACATTGAGATGAGGTTAAGTAATTTGTCTAAGGTCAAATAATTAGAAAACAATAGACCTTGAACAATTTTACCTGCTCTACCTTTAAAACTATCCTGAGTCCTCCAATTTAATCTACATCCTCTATGAATTCTCTACATATCAGCCAGATCCAACTTTTTAAAAACTATAAGTCATATCATATCAAACCCTGCTTAAAATCTTCTCTAATGGCTCCATTACAATTAAAATAAAAATTTGTCTAGAAAGACAAATGTAACCAGACTTCTGCCTCCCTCTAGAACATGATCTCATACAGCTGTCCCCTTTATTTACTTTAATCTAGCCACACTGGTCTTCTGTGTGTCTCTGAAACACGTAAAGATCATTCTCGTATAAGAGGCTTTAAATCTGCTCTATCATTTGATTGGACGTTTTGCCTCAGATGACCTGAGTCATCCCATCATTTAATTCAAGTCTCAACTCAAATTTCACCTCATCAGTGAGGCCTTCTCTAACCACTAAATTTAAAGCAGCTTCCCTGAGCTTGACCAGTCATTATCATATTGCCCTATTTCATTTCTTTCATTACACTTATCACTATGAAAATTATCTGGAAAATTTCTTTTTGTGTTATTATTTGTCTCTCCAGTGCATAGCTCAGAAGTCAGTCCCATGAGAGTGGAGGGCTTGCCAATACACATCATTGCCACGGCCCCTGTATACAGTCCCTGGTATGTAGAAGCTCAGTAAATATTCATTGATTAAATCCAGTTTTGTCTGACTTCAGAGCACCAGCTCTTAACCACTATGCTAAACCACTTCCTAAGGGATAGCTTTCTCCTAAAATCATAAATTTCTTCAAAAATCAGTATTGCCATTGTCTACAAAATAAACTTCCAGCTGCTCAGTTTTGTTTTCAAAGACTTTCATATCTAGCATGTATTTCTGTCTGACCTGCTCCTACATCTTACCTTATGTGTTATGACTGAAATACAACAGGGGATCTGAATGTATGCTGCACTCCCCCAATATCCTGTACCTCCCACAACCCCACCTTCCCCCCACCATTTCTACCTATAAATTATTAGATAAGTCCTTCATAGCCAAGCTCAAAACACACCTCTATACAAAACTTTTCTAACCACTCTGTAACATTGTGGTTTTTAAGAAATATGTATTTGATCATTCAGATGATCGAAATATATTTCTCATATATATTTAATCTTTGTCCACAGTGCCTAGCTCACAGCTCCCCAAACCCTTGGAATTTTCTAAACAATAAGAACAATGGATGCATCTTTCATCATAATATTTGGTTTCTTGTCTTCAGTTCCTGAAATTGCTTCAGAGCCATACAGGTGAAATGGGTATCTTATTATTTATAACAAGCCCCTTTCCACCACAATTGGGTTTATGTTAATGAAGGTGACTTTGGGAAATACCATAAATATGGGGAGGGGGCTGGTTTCCAGTGGAACAAACCATGAATAGAGGGTTGGAAACTTTAGTTCCATCCCCTAATTCCCCAAGAGAAGGGAAAGGCTGGAGGTTGAACCAATCACCAATGGCGATGATTTAATCAATCCTGGCTATATACTAAAGCCTCCATAAAAATTCAGGGGAAGAGAGTTGGGAAAGATTCTGGCTTGGTGAACACCTGGAGATGTGAGGAGTGGCACACCCGGAGAGAGCATAGAGGCTCGATGCCCTTGCCCCACACCTTGCGCTATGCATTTTTTTATCATCTGGCCATTCCTGAGTTATATCCTTTTTTAATAAACTGGTAATCTAGTAAGTAAGATGTTTCCCTGAGTTCTGTGAGTGGCTCTAGCAAATTAATCAAACCCAAGGAGGGGGCCACTGGAACTTCCAATGTAAAACCAGTTGGTCAGAAGCACAGGTGGCAACCTGGGCTTAAGATTAGCATTTGAAAGTGGAGGAGGGGGCAATCTTATAGAACTAAATTTATAATCTTTGGAGTCTGATGCTATCTTTGGATAGACAGTGTCAAAATTGAGTTGAATTGTTGGACATCCAGCTGGTATATGAGCATTGTTTATTAGTGTAGGGAACCCCTTCCCACATTAGAATTGAGTGCAGGACACTTATCCTCTCACTCATAATTAATTTTCCCTTTACTGTTTCCCCCATGGTACTTTGTAGATCTTAAAACACTCAGCACAGTGTAATTATAAACTCATAATAAAGTTATCTGTGCCTAAACAATCTGCTTCCAGATTGTTACTGCTTATTTGCCATTTCGTTTTTGATACACATTCTAGCACATAATGTCTACTCAAATGGTGAACTAAATTAAATATCTGTGGGCTCTCTCAACCCTGTCAGCACTCATATATACTGTTTACATTATATTATTTTTTACCTGTTGCTTTTTAATTGCTTTAATTAAATTTAATTAAATTATTTGATTTGGGTATATAATTTTCCCCCAGCTAGAAGTTAAAGTAGTGAAGTCTTCTGTTTCTTTAAGACTTTTTATTCCTTGCCCTTTCTCTTGTTGCTGAACATACAGCAAGTATACTCTCTATAAGCAGTGAGTGAAGACTAAACAAATAAATGAATGAAAAGAAGACTTCCACTGGGTTTTAACTGAGAAGTTAAAAAAAGCACGTAAGTCCAACTAGTTTTTCCCTTTCTCTGTTTCAAGTGGAACAATTGCGGAATTAGGGGTATGGTGGAGCCCTGTGCTACTGGCCAGATGCAGGAACAGGGAATTAGAATTCCTCGGGTCATAGTTTTTGGCAAATAGGCAGAGATTTAAGAGTAAAGATAGAATCAAGCAGACATAGCAGGGTCAGTATATAATTTGCCTTCTCTTCCCACCATACTTCTACATCCCCCAACACAGAGACATGAATAGCTTTGGTATGAGTAAATGCACAATTTGATTTTTTTCTTAACATTATATTTTCAAGTTACTAGGGAAAGCTTACAAATGTCTACTTGTCAAAAGGAACCATTTGTTAATAACAAAATAATATTGTGTTTATAAACTTATAACAAAATAATATTGTGTTTATAAACTTTATACATACCCCTGGAAGAAAAGATGACTATCAAAATATTAGTGGACTGGTAAATATTTATTGGTTAATTAAGAGGTTGCAGTGGCCATGCTCCTTTGTTTTTTAAACAAAATTTAGTTCAACAGGCATCGATATTTAAGACATTTTCTTTTTTTTGCCCAAGATGGTTTATGACATAGTCAAGATGAGTCAGATCAGACAAATATCTCCTGTGTTTTTCCAGAGTAAACATTTCCCATAGGCAGAACTCTGCCCTCAGCCCTGCCTGTTAAAGCACAGGGCTGCTTGAGCTTTTCTTATAAGAAAGAGAAAGAGATGGAAGAGGGGGAGAAACACAGGCAAAGTTTCTTAATGAATAAATTATATATTGAGCCTCTTGAGGAAAACCAGCAGGTTTGATTAATTGTTTTTGTGTTTGATAAGTTGTATGTTTGTTTTAGACAAACCTCTCTAGCCATGATAAAAAACAAACAAAAAAACACCAACAACAGTATTTGGGGAGTGACTCAGCCTCTAATGACTATCTAGAACAACCATAAACTGATTAAGCTCTAGTTAGGTGACCCCAGGTGAGAAAAACAAAAAAATAAAACAATACAAAAAACATTGCCATCATCAAGACACCCAAGCATGTACAATAGGGTCTCCCAGGGGATTTTCATGGATACAGACTGCAAAGCAGAGGAAGCAAAAGAAAGATGAATAATGAACAATGAAACATGTCAATTCTCTGGTAGCTAAAGAAAGGAATTTCACCCTGGGAATCAAAAAAATCTCTTGACAACTTGGTATAATTATACCACCAACTAGCAACCATAGAGAATACTTTTGATTGAAACAGGTCTTTAATATACCAGAAAGGCCTTCATGGGAGAAACCGTTTACGGTACAGTAAACAGCAGCATTCAAAAAAGTCTGTCTTTTAGTTTGTAAAAATAAAATTCCACTTAATAATACAATCATTTCATACAAATAGGCTGTGATCTATTCCTTTTACATACAATGAATAAATTGAGATTTCTTTTTAAAATTTTCCTGACATATTTTACTTCAACTCTAGGTATGTAATAGTTTAACATAATATACTCCTAGAATCTATAACTGAAGTATCCTACAAATTTGGCCTTATTTACTTATTATATCTTTCTCTGCATGGTAGAAAAAGTTACTCTTTGTACATAATTTACAAAATCTTCTTTAAAGCAAATATATTGAAATTGTGGCTGATCAGAAAATGTTGAGCCCCATGAACTGTAATGAGTCAGAAATGGTATATGCCACTTGAGCAAACTCATGGCAAGGCCATTTGGAGAGAGAAGAGACACACAAACACTGTCTCAGATAGAAATTTTGTAAAAGAAAAGATTACACTTGTATATTACAAAGTAAATGATATTAATAAGAAGACTGAAATTCATCAAACTCAAAAGCTTCCTTAGAACTATGTGAAATAATGTATTTAAAAGATCTGAAGGTTGTACGTCTAATCCATTTAGTTCTTGATATTTCTTAATTCCAATAAGGAAAAGCACTCATTGTCAAATCAAGAAAGTGGAAATTAAGAACATATGGTTTAGAGCAGTATTACTCAGAGCACACCAAGTGGACCACGTGCATCAGAATTACCCAGAGTATAAAGTATAAATTACCCAGAGTATTTAGTATAAAGACCGATTCCAAGTTCCACCACCCCAGACATTTCAAAATACATTTACCTTTGAAAATTGAGGGAATTTGGAACCTCTCTTTATAATAAATGCCCTAGGTTATTCTATCATCATTAATGTTTGAGAAACACTAATGTAGGCATTTATTCTGGGTTATTAGATGCTCAAACAAGTCTTTGTAATCTCTCTATGTGAAAAGTTGCTAATATGCTAAATTGATATGTCTCCCTGTTCCCAAATGCTAGCAACAAACAAGGTCTTTATGAGATTTAAAACATAGCTCCACTTTCTGAAAAAGGACATTTTATACTTTGCAAACCCCAATATCTATTGCCCGCATTTATTTATGTAAAGGCCAAGTCAATGTCTTTTGGGAACTTCAATCAAAAATGTTTGTTGAGACATAAAGTGGTAAAGTCTTGATACTATTTTAAGCTACAATTTCTTAGAGGGCAGAAAATGTTTAACTGAACCATGTACATGTGTGAAATTTTTTAAAAAGACAAACAAACTTTTTGATGATGTCTATTAGCAAAAATAGAAAAGTGCAATTTAATATTTACTCAGTAGAATATGAGAAACACTCAGTGAATGCTTATTTATACCACACACATGCAAAAGCCAGTTAACAGTTTTTGCTGAGCATGTAAAAAAAAAAAAAAACCTGCTAGATCATCTGATTTAAACATTGCGGTTAAAGAAATCTGCAGAAGTTTCACAGAGTAGTGGTTTACAATAAGCTCCATAACTTTCCATGTCTTTCTGGTGAACTTAATTATTAAAGTGTCTTTTAAACCCAATATGGGCTATTTCTATTGATTATAATGCTGCCTGCTACTGAGAGCAAAACTGATCCATTGCATACTCCAGAGCGGGTAATCCTTGCCAACAGGTCACTTAGGCCTCTTAAGGTTTCCTTTTAGCACAATTAATGATGATGGCAATGGCAGTGGTGATGATGATGATGATGATGATGATGATGATGATGATGATGATGATAATAATAACAATCCTTAATACTTATCCAATGTATTCTATTAAGATATCTGGAAAATTAAATAGAGTTAACAGAATGTCATTTTCTTGACAGTGAAAACATGGGGTAGTGTATTCTAAAGGCCCAATTACATTTTTATGGTGATTTGAGATTTTATTCAGAAACTAAGTCCTAAGGCATCCTTGAATTAAAAAGAGACTTAGAACACCTTTAATGAACAGGTATAAGACAACTATAGATTTACTACAAAGTCATACCCTCTACTATACGATATTTGGCTTTCTATTTCCCATAACTCATTCCAAAATAATTCCCAAAGGATATATATGTGGCAGGTGGCTTCTGCTTAGTAAAGGAGGGAAACAACCTCATACTTAATGAGTTTTGTAAAATATATCTCCTTATTATTCTAATGAATTAAAAGGAGTATACCCCAAAAAATCAGCTGCAGCAATTATCAAGTTTGCTAATGCATCATTGTACCCTTAGTAGGTTCAAGAGTAAGTTACTTTCATTTAAAAAAAATGTTGAGGCCAAACACGTTTTCTGAAGCTCCAATCATAAGTGGTGTCTCTTCTTATAAGGGCACTAATACCATCATGAAGGTTCTACCCTCAAGACCTCAACTAATCCTAATTACCTTCCAAAGACCCTTCTCCAAATACCATCATATTGGAGGTTAAGGTTTCAACATATGAATTTTGAAGGGACACAACAACATTCAATTCATAACAATCATGTTACCTACCACCACAAACTTTTATCATCTTCACTGAGAGACACAATTTTAAAGAACAATGGTTCAATACATTGAATGCAGAAAAGTAAGAGTTGAACAGTACAGGTATCCAATCTGAATAATTCCTTCTTACTGTGGAAAAAAAAGGACCACCCCACCCCCAACCCTGTCAATAACCTTGGTTTTTGCCTGGACTGGCTATTTAAATGCCCTAATTTATTTATTCATTAGCATTACAATCATTTCTATGGTGAAATACATGTAACTAAGTATTTTTCCAAGTCGGCTTCAGTGTATACAGCCCTCTCTTACAAAATGGTAATGCAGTATTCAGGAAGCCTCTTTATTTTTTTATTATTAACACCTACAACACCTGGTCTTCCTAGGTGGTTCTCCCATCCAAGTACTAACCAGACTTGACTCTGCTTAGCTTCCGAGATCAGACGGGATTGGGCTTGTTCAGGGTGGTATGGTGGTAGACCATGGACCATGGCTCCATTGGGGTGCACACTCAGGACCTTCTGCGTGTAAAGGAGATGTGCTAACCACTACACAATGGAACCACGTCCAGGAGGCCTCTTTAGTTACTAGATATGGATTACTCTACCCAACTGATAGCATGGCTCTCTCACATTAACTAAAGGTCCAGATTTAGCAGTATATTGTAGAAACAGTAAACTAAGGTACAAATTTTGGTGCATCTTTTTTCCCACTTTTAGAAGTTACCAACTCTCAAGAAGACTGGAAGTGTAACTGCTATGGTCTGAAAGTTTGTGTCCCCCCAAAATTTATATATTAAAATCCTAACTCCCAAGGTGATGGTATTAGTAGATGGGGCTTTCAGGAGGTACTTAAGTCAAAGAGATTGATGTTCTTACACAAGAAGCCCCAGAGAGATCCCTCACCCCTTCAACCAAGTGAGAATACAAGAAATCTGTGGAAAAGAACCATCACCCCACCATGCTGGTATCCTGACCTATAAGAAACAAATTTCTGTTGTTTTTTAGCTGAGTCTGTGATATTTTGTTATAACAGCCCAAATGGACTAAAACAGTATTTCATTTAAGAAACATTCCACAAAGCTCAGATTTCACAAAGTAAAAAACAACTTTAAGGTAGTAATATTAGATATCTGATTTTCTTAATAATTCTAACTAAAATTCAACACGTGATTTGAGATTTTGGCCATCAAAGTATATATTTCTTATTTTTGTTTGAGAAACCACTGAACCACTGTTGACTGCAATGTTTTGCATAATTTTGGCTCAAAAGTGTTTTTATACATTCTTGAATGGTCAGTTCAATAATCTCTGCCTCTAGTGGTATCCCAGAACTTCAACAATAAAACAGAATGGAATAATTATTTTGCTTTTCATTTATTTCAGTCCTTGAAATGATGACCAGTGGTGACTTTTGCTAATCATACATTATAAATTCACATACATTTGAACACTGGAGCTACTTTGAGATAAGCAGATTTCAAATTAATTCAAGCCTACTAATTTTGAGATTGGAGTTGATGTTTCTTAGTTCTGTATCACTTCATGAACATGACAATCATAATCAGTTTCTACACACAAAGTATGGGCAATTTTGAGATCTAAAATTAGTGTGAGCAAATTATTTAAATGAGTGCTGCATAAGAAAGAGATTAATCAGGTCACGAGAATGGCTAGAGTGTCCCAATTCCAAGTTCTCACCTATTTTCTTCTCCATTAACAGTCTAACCAAAAGTAGCGCTCTTCACTTAGTGAACATTGTTGTTTTTTTTAAATACATAATATCAGCATCCATAGTTAAATTTAAGCATTTTTGTTCATTTTCTGACTGAAGATTTTTTTCAAAGAGAATGTCTGATAAAGGCTAACATACAGTGAAGAATTGATAAATACTATTGATCAACAAGAACATGAACTAGATGACATTATGTCTTGCTAAGTATATGTTTAATTACTTGGTTTATGGCTTCTACATACTAATGCTTGTTACATGTCCTTTTAGTCAAGCAAAATGGGCAATTTTGAAGCTTACAATTTACTTTCAGCTATTTTTACAAAATAGAAAACTTATGAAAATGTTTATCTGTCCTGAAAATATAAGGAAAAAATCTAAAGACAACCCCATAAGCATATATGTCATTCATATATAATTTCTACTTTCAATCTTTTTAATGCCATGTTATAAAATAGAATGGCCTTTATTGACAAAGTTGACTAAATTTTGAATTGGTGTTAGTTTCTGGCTTTTTAATATTCTACCATAACTTTTAAAAAACATTTTCTTATAATATCTGTAATTACATGTAAAAGCATTATAAAATGCATTTTGGAATTGTAAACCCAATAGTTTCTGGTGGTCATGTTTTGAATACTTATTTGACAAATTAATCAAGGAGTTTGCCTCATCCACATTCCAAGGAAGATTGCCAGTACTTTATGGGAAAATGGTTATAGCTCATATTCTCTGCTGTTACATCATTTTCTAAGTCTAATTAAGTTTTTATCTACATCTCAGGCAAGAAATATAAATCTTTCCATAGTTCCCAAAAGAAAGTCAATGTCCAATGAGGCAGTGAGCAAATTGTATGCCCGAAAACTTTAATTGGATTATAAAAGGAGACTGTCAGGGTCAGATTTGGCAGATCACCTAGTAGGTGTTGGTGGCTGGGAGGTGCACTGACTTTTAATACTTGCTGAGGTCACAGAGCCTGTTCCTAGGTAACAAATATTTCTAAGCCCAACACTGTCACCTTCAACCTCCTTTAATTTTTTTTTCCATGAGTAAAGCCATCAAGACACTTAGAGAATCTAAGCATAAATGTTATATTGTTAATGCATTTGACATTATTATGCAAGTCTGGGAGAAAACAAAAAGTCAGAATTTAGTATAAGGTATTTGCAGAACACAGCTATACCTGACCAAGCATGTTTCCACAACATTCTACAATTAGCTTTCTGGTGGTTGAGGCAGATTTAAGAGCTATAATGGACCTCTTCTCTGGAAAACCCTTTTCATGATCTTTTATCTTTATCAAGTAGCATTATTTCCATCTCCGTAGCATAGGTCATATGAATTCTAGCTAACACACTAACACATACTACTCAAATAGGCTTTAGATATTTGGAATCTAGGCAAATGAGGCCTTAATTATTATTCAGCAGGCTTTCATTTTCTTCTACTAATTTTGAGTGAATGAAAAGCATTCAGAACAACTCTTGCCTGTTTCATTTTTGTGATTTTCTTGTTTCTCCTATAAATTTCTTGACTCCTAATATATATTTTATTTTATATAT
>NW_011888965.1:1147913-1169296 GCF_000151845.1 Pteropus vampyrus
CCTATGAGCTTCCATTCTCTACTTCATATCATGACAAACTCATAGCCAAATGTCATGCAGGTCAAATAGGGAGACCCAGGACTATCTGGACCAGGACTGAAGAGTTTGCCAAGATATGGGAATTTCAGTATTAGCACAGGGCAAGTCCCCAGCAAGCCAGTATGGTTAGTCACCTGAAGACCAACTAAATGTAGTGGACAGTGCTACTGTCAAGAAAATCAAAACCTCTTGTCTGCTTTCTGCTGGAATGTTCTTTTATCATTAAACTTAAAGCCATTGATGAGTTCCATGATTTTTTAAAATTTATTTATTTATTTTTATTTTTATTTTTATTATAGTGACTGGTTAACGAAATCAAAGGGAATGTCTGATAAAGGTTAACATACAGTGAAGAATTGATAAATACTATCAATTTACTATCCAGTAAATTTCAAGTGTACAATTCAACAGTAAGGCACATATATATTGCATTGTGTATAGTTAGATTACTTTCCGTCTCCACATATTTGACCCCTTTTATCTCATCTACCTCCCTCCTCCCCACTTCCTTCTGGTAACTACTAGTATATTGTCCATGTACAAGAGTCTCTGTTTGTCTAGTTCATTTGTTGCTTTTAGGTTTATATCCCACATATAAGTAATATTATGTGGTTTTCAATATTTTCTGTATGGCTTATTTTGCTTAGCATGATTATCTCAAGGTCCATGATTTGTTGCAAA
The DNA here is from genome assembly GCF_000151845.1 of Pteropus vampyrus. Classification (NCBI taxonomy): domain Eukaryota; kingdom Metazoa; phylum Chordata; class Mammalia; order Chiroptera; family Pteropodidae; genus Pteropus; species Pteropus vampyrus. Next base: position 1,148,634 of record NW_011888965.1, read on the forward strand.
TGGCAGTATTTCATCTATTCTTATGGCTGAGTAATATTCCATTGTATATACCTACCACAGCTTCTTTATCCAATCATCTATTGTAGGCTTCTTCAATTGCTTCCATGTCCTGCTCACCGTGAATAATGCTACTATGAACATTGGTGTTCAAATTTTTTTTTTGGATATATGTTTTAAAGTCTTTGGGGTAAATACCAGGTAGAGAGATCACTGAATCACATGGAAGATCAATTCTTAGTTTTTTGAGGAAATTCCATACTGTTTTTCATAGTGGCTGTACCAATTTGCAGTCCCACCAGCAGTGTATGAGGGTTTCTTTTTCTCCACATCCTCTCCAACTTTTGTTATTACTTGTCCTGTTGATTACAGCTATTCTAACATGTGTGAGATGGTATCACGTTGTTGTTTTGATTTGCATTTCCCTAATAGCTAGCAATGTTGAGCATCTATTCAAATGTTTATTGGCCATTTGTATGTTTTCTTGGTAGAAGTGTCTGTTCAGGTTCTCTTATTTTTTATTGTTTTGTTGTTGTTGTTAGTGAGTTGTATAAGTTCTTTGTATATTTTGGATATTAGGCTCTTATCGAAGGTATTGCTTGCAAATATATTTTTCCATTTGGATGATTGTCTCTTTACCTTGTTGATGATTTTTTGCTGTACAGAAGCTTTTTAGTTTCATGTAGTCCCATTCCATTATTTTTGCTTTTACTTCCCTTGCTTCTGAGGTCAAATTCCTAAAATCTTCCAAGGTCCATGAGTTTAGTTCCTATGTTTTCTTCTATGCAATTTATTGTTTCGGGTCTTACATTCAGGTCTTGAATCCATTTTGGGTTAATTTTGGTGTGTGGTGATAAACAACAGTCCAGTTTCATTCTTTTGCAGGTGGCTTTCCAGTTTTCCCAGCACTATTTATTGAAGAAGCTTTCCTTCCTCCACTCTATGTTTCTGGCTTCTTCGTCAAAAATTACTTGCCCATATAAATATGGGTTTACTTCTGGACTCTCGATTCTGTTCCACTGGTCCTTGTGTCTGTTTTTCTGCCAATACCATGCCATGTTGATTATTGTCGCTTTGTAGTATAATTTGAAGTTGGGCAGACTTACGCCTCCAGCCTTGTTCCTTTTTCTCAGGATAGCTTTTGCGATTTGGGGCCTACTGTTCTACACAAATCTGATGAGTTTTTTCTATTTCTTTAAAAAATGCCAATGAGAGTTTGATGGGGATTGCATTAAATCTGTATAATGTTTTAGGAAAAAAGATCATTTTAACTATGTTAATTCTTCCAATTCAAAAACATGGACTATATTTCCATTTTTTTGTATCTTCTTCAATTTCTTTTAATAGGGTCTTATAGTTGTTATCATATAGGTCCTTCACACATTTTGTTAGATTTATTTCTAGGTATTTTATTCTTTTTGTTGCATTTACAAAAGGAATTATTTTTTTCACTTTTCTGATAATTCATTATTAGAGTATAGGAATGCTATGTGTTTGCTTATTGCTTCTAGTAGTGTTCTTGTGGCATCTTTAGGGTTTTCTTTATAGAGAATCATGTAATCCACAAATAGAGACAGTTTGACTTCTTCATTTCCTAGTTGAATGCCTTTTATATCTTTCTCTTGTCTGATTGCACTCACTAGTAACTTCAATGTTATATCGAATAACAGTGGCAATAGTGGACAACCTTGTCTTGTTCCTGATCTTAGAGGAAAGATTTTTAGTGTTTCACAGTTAACTATAACTGTGAAAACTGAGGGTTTGTCATATACGGCCTTTATCACGTTAAGGTACTTTCTTTCTATACCAATTTTGTTAAGTGTTTTGATCATAAATGGATTCTATATCTTGTCAAAGGCTTTTTCTGCATGTATTGATATGATCATATGAATCTTTTTTAATTTGTTTATGTGAAGTATCACATTAATCAATTTGTGTATGTTGAACCGTCCCTGTGCCTCTGGGAGGAAGTCCATTTGATTGTGTATAATCCTTTCAATATGTTGTTGTATTCATTTCACTAATATCTTATTTAGAATTTTTGCATTTGTGTTCGTGAGAGATATTGGTCTGCAGTTTTCTTTTTTTGCGTGTTATCTTTACCAGGTTTTGGTATCAGGATAATATTGGTCTCATAAACTGAGTTAAGAAGTACTGCCTCCTCTTTGATTTTTTGGAATAGTTTTAGGAGAATAGGTATTAAATCTTCTTTGAATGTTTGGTAGAATTCACTGGTGAAGCCATCTGGCCCTGGAGATTTACTTTTTGGAAGGTTTTCGATGATTGTTTCACTTTCCACACTGCTGGTCTATTTAGATTTTACAGTTCTTCTTGATTCAGTCTAGGAAGGTTGTATCTTTCTAAGTAATTGTATGTTACTTCTAAGTTATTAAATTTGGTATTATATACTTTTTCATAGTATTCTTATATGATCCTTCATATTGCTGTGTTGTCTGTCATAATTTCTCCTCTTTCATCCCTGATTTTGATTATTTGTGTCCTTTCTCTTTTTTCTTTAGTGTGTCTAGCCAGGGGTTTGACAATTTTATTAACCTTTTCAAAGAACCAGTTCTTTGTTGCTTTTATTTTTTCTATTGTTTGTTTTCAATTTTATCTATTTCTACTCTAATTTTGATTATTTCTTTCCTTCTCTTGACTTTAGGTTTCATTTGTTCTTCTTTTTCTAGTTTTTTAAGATGAAACTTTAAGTTATTTATTTGGGCTCACTCTTGGTTTTTTGAGATAGGCCTGTAATGATAAGAACTTTCCACTTATGATTGCTTTTGCCGTGTCCCAAAAGTTTTGATATGTTGTACTATCATTACCATTCATTTCTATGTATCTCTTGATCTATCTTCTCTGACCCATTTATTCTTCAGTTACATGTTGTTTAATCTCCATGTATTTGTTCTTCCCTCTTTGTTTTTACAGTTGATCTTCAGCTTCAAAGCATTATGATTAGAGAGACAATGGTTGGTATGATATCAGCTCTCTTGTATTTGTTAAGGTTGTCTCTGTGTCCCAGTATGTGATCAATCCTTGAAAACATACCATATGCACTAGAGAAAAATACATAAGCAGCTGTTTTGGGATGAAGGGCTCTGTAAATGTCAATTATGTCCAGTTGGTCTAATGTGTCATTTAAATATGTTATTTCCTTATTGATTTTCTGTTTGGATGATCTGTCCATGTCCAACTGTTGGGTATTTAGGTCCCCTACTACGATAGTGTTTTGGTCTGTTTCTCCCTTTAGTTCTGTTAGTAATTGCTTTACATATTTCTGGGCTCTCTGATTGGGAACATAGATATTAATAAGTGTTATGTCTTCTTGGTGCATAAGTCTTTTTATCATTACTAAGTGTCCCTCAATATCTTTCTTTATCTTTTTTTTTTATTTTGAAGTCTATTTCATCTGATATTAGTACTGCTACTCCTGCTTTTCTCTGAATGCCATTTTCTTGAAATATCATTTTCCACCCTTTCACTTTGAGTCTATATTTGTCCTGGAACTGAGATATGTCTCCTGGAGGCAGCATATGTTTGGGTTTTGTTTTTTGATCCATTCTGCAACTCTGTGTCTTTTTATTGGTGAGTTCAGTCCATTTACATTTAGGGCGAGTATGGAAATATGAGATTTTCCTGTAGCCATTTTATCTTTAGTTTTCTGGTACCTCAGTGTTTCCATTGCTTCCATGTCCTTGTGTGTCTTTTTTGTTGTTGATGTTGGCTTTTGTAAGTTTTTCCTCCGGTTCTTCTTGTTTTATGCTATATACTTCAGTTCTGAATCTTTGGTGTGTGGTTTCCATTATGAATATGTAAAGGATAGTTATATATATACAATCGTCCATTTCTTTCTCTGTGTGTCCTAGCTCTATTCCCCTCTGCAAATTTGGATCTTTGAATCCTCACTTTTTCAGTCGGTATTATCTTAATTTGTCCCTATGTAGGCTGAAGGTTCATTGCTATCTTGCTGTAGTAATTCTCTTCTTATTGTATAAGCTTATAAAACCCTGTTCTTAGTAAAGGTCACACCCTCTGCTTCTATTTGCCTGATAGTCACTTTACTCCTAATTATGTATTTTGTTTTGTTTTGTCATTTTGTTTTAGGTGAGCTGACCCCTTTCAGTATTTCTTGTAGTGCAGGCTTCATAGTGGAGAATTCCCTCAATTTTTATATGTCTGGAAAGGCCTTTATTTTCCTTCATATCTAAAGTAGAGCTTTGCTGGATACATTATTCTTGGCTGGTAGTTCTTTTCATTTAGTAGTTTGAATATTTTATTCCATTCCTTTCTTTCTTGTAAGGTTTGTGCTGAGATGTCCATCAATAATCTAATGGGTTTTCCTCTATAGGTTACCGTCTTCTTCTCCCTGGCTGCCCTGAGAATTCTTTCTTTGTCATTTGTTTTTAATAATTTTAATACAATGTGTCTTGGAGAAGGCCTTTTTGGGATAATTGGGTGTTCTGTTGACTTCTTGAAGTCCAAGCTCCAACTCATTTTTTAGATTTGGGAAATTCTCATCAACTATATGTCTGAGACTGCTTTTTAATTCCTGCTCCTTTTCCTTCCCTTTGAAAATGCTCTTTATTCTTATGTTTCCTCTCCTGCTGGTATCAGCTAGTTCTTGAATTTCTCTTTCATTATTTTTCATTCTTCAGTTTCTCTCTTCTTCCTTCTGATTTATTTCTAGTTTTCTGTCTTCAATATTACTGATCCTTTCCTCCATTTGGCCGACTCTATTTCTTAAGCTTGCTCTTTCATTTTTCATCTCTTTTAGTGTGTTTTTCATCTCCAGAAGTTCTATTTGGTTCTTTTAAGGGTTTCAATCTCCTTGCTAAAAAACTTATTCTGCTGATCTAGTTGTTTTTTTCAATTCCTGAAGTTGTTGGCATGAATTATTTTGGATCTTACTGAGTTTTTCAGAAGTAACATCCTGAATTCTCTGTCATTTAAGTTGTGTATTTCTATGTCCGTAAGCTTATTTTCTGGAGATTTTTCTCTTGCTTTCTGAGATGGCTTGTCACCTTGGTTGTTCATGGTATTTAATGGACTATTTCTCAACCTGGGCATTAATGGAAATGTATTCTGGTGTTTTTCCAGAAAGACGATTTATTATATAAAGGTCTCTCTGTAACGTGTTAGGAAGGTGTTTTTCTTTTGGTTTCCAGTAGGTGGCATCTAAGCCTCTTGGATCCCTGCTTTATATAAAGTCTTAATAATGTATTTTTCTCCTTATAAATATTCAATCACGATCAGTACTCGCAGTCTCAGTCCCTGTCAGTATTAGAGACAGTTTCAGTAGTGTTTTCTCAGATTCCCCTGAGGCTCCACGGTGTTCATTTTTGGAGGACATGGGGGAAGGATGCAGCCCCCATCCCCCTTTGTTTTGGGGGATGGGGGCTACATCTCAGCCTTGCATTTTTCAAATGTGGCAGGTAATAATCAACTGTTGCTTCTCTGCTTTCTCCCCTGATCCCTGGGCACTGCCGCTGTGTGGAGTGCACAGCTCTCTCAGGCAGGGCAGCTCAGGGAACCCATCGCAACTTCTCTCATCCTTCTCCTCCTACAGGGAGCTCTGGCTGCAAGAGGTAGCTTCTTTGTTTCTCCCAGTCCACCGCCCAACTCCCGAGGTTCTGACCTGTGGTAGTTCTTATTCACAGATCCCTCACTCTGATGTGCTTGTGTGCAGGTTGGGTGTTTTTTTTTGTTGAGTTTAGACGTTCAGGTTATTGTTTCAAGAGGAGAGATGTGAGGTCATCTCTCATTCTGTCATATTTATGACATCACTTCTCTAAATTGACAAACATCACTTCTCTAAATTGTTAGTTGTTCACATCTCTTCCTTAAGCTTCATGATACTGGAAAGTAGGTAGGCTAGTCTTTTCTTTATGCACACTTCCATGCACAATGCTGGCACAGAGTGAACAGTTAAGCCTCAATGAACTGACTTGCAGAATATATCCAGCAAATCTTTGTACTTTAAATTTTATTCTACATGAGATCTTCCCATTCTAAAGAGAAACATTTCCCCTGCTAGAAACTCTCAACCTCTCATTGTTATTATAATATTGTTTCCTACCTGGTGCTACCATCTTCTCCTCTACAAAGCCAGTATTTCGTGTCTTCTAGTTTTCTCGTTACTGTGGTTCATGTGTTCACCAAAAAGATACTATTTTTTTTTAAATTATCACCTTAAAGATTCTCCCTGAACTATTTAATTCTTTTATTTTTCTAAAAAATATATATGTATTCCATGGTTATTTCTGGTATCTTGCTACCATTATTCCACTTCCCATTTCTTCATTTCACCAATATGGAAATAGCTGAGATTTTGCTATCTCATGACAGTTTTTACATTTAACTTTCCATCACAATAACACTATTGTTCCCATTTTCCTGATGAGAAAATAGAGGCTAGTTAGAGTCAAGTGACTGCCATCAGTTGTAGAAGTATTCATAGGATGTCACAGGATCAGCCTACTGCCTATCACGGCCTTGGCTTTCCATGTTAATAATGACTCTCTACTTTCTAGCCTATCTATCAAATATACCTCACGTCTATGTGCACAGAAGAAATGTGACCTAACGCTTGTAGATCAAAAGACCTATTGGAAAACATTTTCTCAGCCCTGTCTTTTGTGTGGCTTAGATATAGCTTCATGGTTGACTTTTCTAATTGCTCTCATGAGACCATAAAATCTAACTTTCTGACAGACTGCTATTGAGTTGCTTCCCTTTATCTTTATCTTGGATATGCCATTTGTGTTTTAAATGTTCATGGTAAACATTACTCAGAAAATAGATTCTCATAATATTTCAAAAGAAAACCATATTGAAGAGCCTTTAAATTGGGGGTGGGGTAGGAGGGGGGAATGGCAGTCCTGAATTTTTTTGACTCCTAGTACCCATGATAGAAGACAGAATTTCAGGGCACCAGACCAAACAATTTTTTCTTCAAAATTGAAGTTAAAATCCTCTTTATTTTTCCCATTTACCATGCAATAAAAAAATAAAAAAGAAAGAAAGAAAGAAAGAAAAAAATATGTGCCAGTAACCCATCACTCACTTTAGTGGAAGAAATTTCTTGGGAATTATATTCTAGAAATGGCTGTAGTCTGGCAGTTCTAGAATCTATAATAAAGAAGTCATTTCAAAGGAATGTTCTAAATAAAACCTTTCACTTTGAAGAGTAGCTCTGCTTTAGTCAAGTACACATAATAAAGGGAAAATAAAAGCCTAAAATCGATTCTGTAAGAGTATAGGAATACATGCAAACTTTGATACAAATTAATGACATCGAATCAAGTCACAGACTTAAACAGTTTATTGGGCAGAATATCTGCGAAGTCAAAATATACACAGAGGCAGCAGCTATGAATGTGAAGGAAAATATCAGAACAAAGATCACTGAAAGACATAGTTCAGTTTTAATTGCCTACAGGGAAGTTTTTATCTGAATTTAGTTCATCCTAGAAGATTCCAAAATGGGAGTTCACTGAACCTTAACTTGCACAGAGAACTGACAGCGAGTCAGGTACATTTCACTCCAGTCAGTTAGAGCTGATGTTGTCTTCATGGATTTATGGTACTCCCGAAGATGTGTACATCTGTCTCGCTATACATATCTGTCCAACCACAATTTTGGGGACATGAGTATTAACAATGCAGACTTCAAATCTACAGGTATAATGTCTAAATTGTTAACAAACTTAATCCCTAAATTTTATTTTCTATACATGTCTGACTCAGGTTTACATAACAGAACTATCCAACTTTTGTTGTAAGAAACGTGTATGTCCATAACAATTCTCATAATGTGCCTCTTTATTTAACACTGTTGCTTTAAGATTTAAAAACTATGTATTACTCAAATTGGTGTCCTATTAAACTGTAATTTTAAAAGTACAGCAAAGCATAACACCATCATTTATAAACCAAAAATTACTATTGTGTGGACAGTGCTTGGTAAACTGAAAAAGGTAAATAGGTATTTAAACATCTACCTTAACACAGTATACTTTGTGAGCAGCTTAGAGGGGCATGATATCACAATCACCTGTGTAACTGTATCAATAAAATCATTAAAGCCATTAAGTTCTAACATTCCTGGAAAAATGGCCTTGTTAAAATAGATTGATGACAAACAGTGGCTCGTGGACATGGACAGTGGACTAGTGGTTACCAGAGAGAAGGAGTGGGGAGGTAAATAGGTATAAAGGTGGTCAAATATGTGGCAACAGAAAGAAATTTAACTATAGGCAGTGAACACACAATGTAATATATATATGACTTACTATTGAATTGTACACTTGAAACTTATTGGATTTTGTTAATCAGTGTCACCCCTCCAAAAAAATTACTTAATTAATAAAAAGAAAAATAAAATAAAATAGATTGGTGAACTATATTGTGTCATGAGCTTGGATAGCCCCATTCTATATTTAATTTAAGTTAGCCAAAAATATTATAGGGCTGAAAAGACATTCAAATGAAATAAATATATACTTTCCATTTGAATATTACAGTAACCTATCACATTGAAATCATAATGCAGTGTTTTTTTATCAAAGCGTGGTTGCAGCTATACTTCAAAGACCAAAGCAGAGATAGTAAAATACTCTTCGTTTCATATATATTCCCTGTCATCCACTAGGAACATCTATTTTTATAGGTTTATATTTTGGGGGTAGAAGAGAGCAAAGTGGTATTATTAAAGTTGTAAAATTATACGAAAAGATTTAACAATTTTAGCACAATATTGAAAACTATTTTTTGGTTCTTTTTAAATTATTTTTATTTCTCTTCAACTGTTAATAATGTATACTAAACTATTTACTAATATGAAAGAATTGCTTTAAAATATTACAAGCCAAAAAAACCCTGAAAGAGCAAGATAGATGAAACAAGATTGGAAAAGTGTTAATACTTATAAAAATTGGGTGATAGTCACATGGAATTGATTACATTATTCTCTTATTATTTTTTCTCTTTTTTATATTCTCTATTTTTGTGTGTATGTAAAAATTTTATGTAACACAATTAAAAATATCACAATTTATCCTATCTTCATGGGATTAACTCTCGTAAGTGTGGTTTAGTCATGTATATGAACTTTATGTAAAAACACCATGTTTTATTCTTTTCTGAATTCAAACATGAAAGAAAATTGACCTGTAAATGATATTCTACCACAAATACAGAGCTGCAGAAAAATAGTATAAAATCAGCAAGATTTTATGAGACCCATCCTTGAAGTGATTTAACTGATGGCTTTATGTCTGAAAAGTAGTGGGAGAATCTAAGGACCAAATTTAGGTATCAGCACCTTAAAATGAATCAATCAACTATTTAGTTAGAAACATACTAGAGGCTATGAAACATACAATAAAATAAATGAGGACATTGGCACAATGGTCAAACAGTTTCTAGATCAGCAGAGGAGACAACATTAGCATATATTGAACAACAAATAGTTTGAAATTTGAAATGCATGGTCCAGGTAGTAATTATAAAGGAATTTATCAAAGGGAGAGTTTTGTGAAAGTCTCACATAAGAAATTAGAATTGAAATGATTTTTCAAATATGGATAACATTTGGGCAAACAGGAAAAAGTATCATGTTGCAAGCAAAATATAAAAAGTCAATATGGCATGTAGATATTAAAGAGAACATGAAGTTTAGAGCAGAGGGCACATGTTAAGGATGACAACAGTAATACTAATAGCAAACACTCCGTGTAAGGTACTATTCTGAGTATTTTACATATATTTTCCCTTATATATTTTTATAAGTTATATATTTTTAATAGCCCAGTTTTGCCAATGAGGAAACTGAGGCACAGAGAAATTAAGTAATGTGCCCAAGGTCACAGAATTTATAATGGCAGAGCAAGGCTTTGAACCCAAACAGTCTAGTTTCAGAACACATGTGAAAATTCTCATGTCATGCTGCCCAGTGGGAAATAAGACTTGAAAGGTAGTTTGGGAGCAGATAATGAAAGTGAGAGAGAGGACTTTTCGGTTGATGCTGACAATATTGGTTCCTGACAAATAACATGGGGAAAGGATTGTGGTGATACCATGCATTCATAAAATTCATTTCCGATACTAAAGTCAACTTCTATCCCAACTTTACTTCAAATACCAGTACTTTTACAGACTGTCTAAAAATTTTTGGCCTAGAAGTTGAGAGCTAACTTTTGCTCTCTTAAGTCAAAGAATCAGAAAATTTTGGCACTAAGTTTAAGCAACTTGGCTGAAAGCACATAACTTTGTGTTGGATCAAAGAACCAAAAATTCAAAGACTCTCGGTCTCAATACTATAATTCATGCACAAATGTACACTTCTTCGCTCAGAAATATAATTTCATAGACTGAAAATGGCAGTACGTTTAATTGGATCCCGGGCATCTATCTCACATCTAAAGACACAGTGGGGTAACTATTACACAATAATTCAGTCTGTTGTATTTTATTGCACACTAAGCAGCTAAATAGTACATTTTAAATAATCCTTTCCATTATCGTTCTACTCGATACACAAACCATACTGTTTATTTAACACTTGGAGTAAGTGCTGAGACCCAGGATAAAGTTATAGAATCTAGGATTACAATTATTAGTAATCTCTTCTTCTTATACTTTTCCTGTTACCTCTGACCTAGTTTTTAGGCCTGTTCTTGACAGAATTCGATGATTTTCACTACTTTATTATGTACTAGAAGTATTAAGTTATCTTCCCAAATCTCCCCCCTTTAAGTCTAGAATGAACTCTTGTGGAGTATAAAGCTTTTGCATTGCCATATCAGAATGACTTTTCTGAACTCAGGTCACCAACCGTCTTGGTTTGCCCGAGACTTTCTTGGTTTGGGCACTGAAGGTCTTGTATTCAAGGAAAAGCCTTCAGTCCCTGACAAACCAGGATATTTGGTCACCCTAGCATCTGGCACACCTGCTAAAATGTTACAGAAAAATATGTGTGCCTTTCTCAATATAACTATTCGTGAATCTATGCATTGTTTGATGAAACAGAGTAAATACGTGCGGGTGAAAAAAACAAATAGAATAAAAAGAACAACTCTCCCTCAGCCTTCTGAAGAGACACTTTATCTTAGCATGAGAACTCCTTTCTGTTGGAACAGAAGTGAACCTCTCAACCTGATATAATCTGTTGTTAATCACCTACGATAAAGGTAAAAACACTTCCCAGTAACTCCTCAAGTTGTAGTAATGCTGCTAAAATGCTGGGGAAGTAGGATACTAATTTACCTGAAAATCTAAGCAGCTCTTAATTAAAACTAATTGTACAATACAGAATTTCTCTATTGTAGTGTACATGCCTGTGATTCACTTTGCAGAAACTATAACAGTTTAGAAATGTTTTATCTTATTGCAGCAGAAAACCCAGTATTATCATTAAAGCAAAATGACTCACATTTATTATTAAAGTATTCTTTGTGAAAGCCGAAATTTTACTGAAAGCAAAGAAGGGGAAAAAAGGGAAGCTGATATTTAAGTAAAATACTTTCTCCCCAGATCCTCACTAAAAGTGTGGACATTATTTCTCAACACATACTCTATCCTCAAAAATACTTAAAAGATCTACAAGAGTTCCCTTTCCCAACTACACTTTAATTTTAAAAAGAGCTCTTCAGAAAATTTTAAGGGAACATTCTTCTCTCTGATAGACACTACATTTGAGAGACAGCCAAAGATGAAATTAATTTTATGTTAAAAACATCCAAAATATTTTGAAGACACTTCTCTTTTCTTCATATATAAGTTGTTTGGGGGACTTGATAATAAATGGGAAATGTATTTTAAAATCACACCTAATTTACAAAATATGGTATTTCATTACAATCTCTTACTAATTCTCTAAGAGACCTCCCAAAAAGTAGCTTGAATGAGCCTAACGAAAACAAAATCATGCCAATCAGGACTTGATTTGAAATCAGAATTAATCATTTATTTTATTTACTCACTATAGTAAAGGGAAAATGACAAGAGTAGTTAGTATATTTATAAAGAAAATCAAGCTGAGGTAGTACATTTCATTTACAGAACTTTGTTATAGAGCAAACACATTTGAGATTAAAAACTTAAATTATACATCACACTTTTATAAACACAGAACAGAAGGTATAGACAGAAAAAAACGATTGCCTTCAGATTTAAATGTCAAAATGCAGAATTTATGTTTAATATTGCTGAGGTTCTGTAATAAGGCCTTCGACTTAGAGGACAAGGGTGACAGCTAATTTTCTTAAGAATATTCAGAAAAACAACTTCTATACATTCCTTTGGCAAAATTTCACTACAAATAAAATGAGAAAAGCAGTTAAAAACAAAACCAAACAACCAGAGAAGCTAGGAAACAGAAAAGAGTGGGGCAAAAAAAATTACTTTGTTTTTGATGTGTTGCTGTTTTCATGTTTTTGACAATGAAAGATATTACTAATAGAACCTAATGGTCTATTCTTGTACTTTAGTCTGACAAATTTATACTAAATTCTTTAATATAAAGAACTTCCTGCTCCTCTTAGTCATTCTCTAGCTTATCACCTTGTTTTAATTCTTTCATATCAATTATCTAATCTATAAACATATTATTTATTTATGAATGTATTTACTTGCCTATCTCCCCCACAGAATGTAAACTCCGTGAGATTTGAGATTTTTGTTAACTCTATTTCAAACACCTAAAAGAGTACTAGGAATATAGTAAGCATGCAATAAATGTCAAATTAATAAATAAACCAGAAAGGAGCCATTTTTATCAGACCCAATATTAGTACTCCATCCAGAGCGAAAGGCTCTCTAATTTTGATTCCTACCAAACTAATAGAGGCTCAACTTTCTCTTCAGAAATGATATCATTTTATTCCTCCTTAATCCTAGTTGTGTGAACACTCTCAAAGAAAACTCAAGAAAAAAATGTTCCATTATGGCAGTATTATTTTGTACTATTTATCTAAACATAAGCAAACTAACTTCTTAGAGTGACCTAAAACAAACAAAAAAAAAATGCAGGATTATGCTAGTTGCACTGTTACTTAAGCCAAGAACAGAATGTTAGAATAAGTAGAGCTGGTTCTAGGCACTAAAGAAAACAAAGCTAGTTCACTATGTAAACTGTTCTTTAATAGTAATGCTGCTGACAGTCTTTGTCGTTAACAAGTATTCAGTCTACATCCACATTCATCAAAGGACAGACAGCCCTGTGAGTTTGGGAATGGTTCTCATGGTCAAATACAGTTAGGAAACACCACATGCTCTAGCTTCCTCTTAAGAGATTTACAATGCATATGGGAACAAAATTAACATTTTGAGAAATTCTACATTCAAAACCTTTGAACTTGTTTCATACATGTTTCCCAAATTCTGATTGATCCATATGAGCAAAACATACTGTGAGAAAAGCAACTAGGTTATTGATTTGTTTGCTTTGTTTTGTTTATAGTGACAGCTAAATAGTATACAAGTTCATTAAGACTATGCCAGTTCACTGAATGAACAATGGGTGGTTCATTTTACAAGATACTTTGCATTATTCAGGTTTCTAGAATAATCTTCTAGCTTTTAAGCTCCCCAAAAGTGCCTTAGGACTTAATGTGGTTGAATTCCTTTGTACCTAGTTTGCCATTCTTCAATAGAAACTATCGGATACAAGAAATTATTTTTAAAATGTCAGATAATTTGGCACAGCTTTAAGAGGGACCTGTATGAAGTAATGAAAAAAAAAATGCAACACTCAACTCATCAGCCAAATCAGCTGTATCATGCCTGAGGTCAATGGGTGACAGATATTGCTTTCAGACCACGCACAAGATCAGATAATTTGGCTGCTCCTCCCCCACTCCCCCCCCCCACAGGCTTCTAAGGAACCCATTAATGATCAACTTCACAAAGTTTTCTATAGAGAGGAACACAGCTTTCCTTAAAAGAATGCCGAAAGAATTAATCTATTGTCACTTGTGTTTATTTCTCAAGAGGCTTTTAGCCCTTGCTGGTCTATATAGTGCAGTGTGACAATAGCACAGAATACATGTATGTATGTATGTATGTATGTATGTATGTATGTATGTATGTATGTATGTATTTTTCAAGGTTAATTCAGCCTTCAAAACAGTGGCATCTTGGACATTTTCCAGAGAGATTGCACAACTCACATCTGTGGTACTAATGGACATGAATTTCCCTCTGGTGGTAGCTTGCCAATTTAACTCAACAAATAAACAGGGAAGGGAACTCTTAAGCCTTTATGCCAGTGGCCAAGGCATTTGCTTGTTTTTAAATGATGAGTCAAGAAATGCTAAATAGGACTTTTTATTGGGGGTGTGGGGGATGTGGAAGATGGCTAAACCCTCAGGCAATTTTACTAAAGATTACTCTGAGTATTGTTGGCACCTGAAGCTTGAGTTCTAGGAGTTATACAAATTCCGCTTGAAGCTCGAAACACTTATATCTGTCAGGATGGTTACTTTGATGTATCTAAGGCTTTGTTTCAGACAGAGTCCCGCATTCTATGGGCTAAATTGATGGTTTGGTCATTTCTTGAAATGTCTGAGGGGACTACATTCTGCTGTGCTCTGCCAACTTTAACTATTGATTTGAAGACTTACTTAACACATTGTTGCAAACTATTGTTTTCAATTAATAAACCTGATGTTGTTTCCATACATAATAAACATTGTATCTCTGATAATGAACAGCACATCATCTGTGTCACCTGGTTCTCCTACATTATGGTAAGTAAGGTTGCTAGGACATTACTTCCCTTAACCAGAAAAAGGTCAATATCTAAATATAATTAAGACAGGAAGATTCAGAGATCCAGTGGTAGAAAATAGAGTTCGTTCCCATCACTCCACAAAGGATCATTGGTAATTGGCATGTACAAGGAAGGCTGCTACAGTGCTATGGGATTGTAAGGTAGGTTCCTGCAATTAAAGATCTATTGTGAGGTAAAATAATAGTGAGGAAAACTAAGATATAAAAACTATGATAGGAGAGGTAAGACTGTTAAACATGAAACATTTAAACTGGGCCTCAAAATATAGGTAGAAATGAGGGATTAGATGGTCCTAGTATAGAATATGACAAGAGCAAAAGCAGTGGCAGGGGAAAAGGACAGACAGGAAGTATGTGTGTTTGTGCATATGTGTTATATGTAAGGTGTGTGTTTGCTTGAAATGTAGGTCCACACAAGATAGTCGTTAGTGACAGAAATAGCTAGAAAAATGAATTATAGCTGAATCATGGAGGGCCTTGAATGCCAGACTAAAGAGATTCAGCAAATGATGGGGAGATGCTGAAGGTTTTTCAAGAGAGTAACATCATCCTTTTAATGAATTTGAAGATGTAGCTGCTGGTCATGATGTGGAGAGTAACCAAAGGTTCGTGGAACATTGAGGCAGAAAGACTAGGTAGTTACTGCAGGGAAAACTGTAGGAAAAAATTGAAGCGTAATCTTACAGCAATTAAAATATAACCTGAATATCTACATGTAACATGTCACAATCACCTCTTCCTGCATAACACCCTCTATGTAGATGACTTAGGAAGACGTAAAGCAGAAACATAATGCTTTGCAAGGTTATTCTTTAGAATATAAAAGTGCCCAATCACATGCTTAAAAAGCATGATTTTCTTTCATAAATGTCACTGCTGGGAACATTAATAATAGAGGGCATATAAAGAACTAAAAATAAGCATCTTTCCTGTACTATGTAAAAGATGCATGTGGTATCTTCCAAACATTAAAAAGAATTAAAGAAGCCATTTTCTTCAGAATTCAAAGCTAGCATTCTTCTGTGACCCAAGTCATGATAAAAACATAAAAATAGTCCTAAGTACTTCTGTCCCACTTTATTTGATGGAGAAATTTTAAACTCTAAAGCTTGCTCTTGAGCGAGAGCGAGAGCAACAGGAGACAGGCAGGCAGGCAGGCAATGTGTTCTCATTGTTGTACAGCAAAGCAGCTACACAGTGCCAAAGGAGAAAAAAAAAATGACTTTAATATGAAAGTCTTGTATTCTGGTAAGCTTTGGCTTATTCATACCGTTTGGTTTTGAGGGTCATAGAGTGAACCACATGTCAGTAGCAGCATGCTGAATGCCATTTCTTCAAGCCTAAACAGAAATCTTCAAAATAATTACTTTGAAGTCTTCTTGTCCCTTTTCCTCTTGGCTCCTCAGCTGTTTTTCCTTTCTTTCTTTTTAACCAATTAGGTAAATATGAAGTATATCATGAGTCTAGTCAACAGAATGTATAGTTAGAATGTAGTTCTTAGAAGTGATAATGAAAAAGGCAACATGGTATATAAAAATAAAGAAGAGGAAAAATAAGCATCGTTTTAAATTCTGGCACCTTTGTATGTTTATTTAACAGCATCCACTTTAAGAATCAAGTGTTATCATTGTCTTATGCTTTCCTGTTATGGTTTTCAGCTCAATAAATTCCTGCTTCCTGATTTTGTCATACTAGGAATTCTGCTGCATTCACTCATCAGATCTATTTTTGGCATCTGTATCCTGTCTCCATCTCTAAGAACATACTATTATCAAATTCTTCAAACTGACTCAGTGTGTCTGGAGACTTCTCAGAGAGTTTAGGCAACTCAATGGGACATTTAACCATTCCAATAAGTACACCATAGGAGAACAAACAAATCGCATCCTTCTTCTCTGCCTGGAGATTAGCATTACCATGTTACTGTGTCTATATTTTCTTCCAAGGATGTTTAACTTTATTTTCAATGTTGGTTAGATCCTTTCTCCCAAATTATTCAAACCTCAGGGGTTAATGTTCTTAAATGTAAAAGAAGTGACATACTCTTCATAAAGGAACTAGTGCTATTGACCCTGTGACAGCAGGACCTACCCTTTGTGTTGAGTTTCCCAGTAGTGGGAATGAGTTATATTGAGTGGTCCTATATGTCTCTGCATATATATCCAGATGCTAAAACATGAGCTCTCTCACCCAAACAGAACTACGGCTGCATTTATTATTTTTGTTCATGTAAATTTCTTCTACAAACATTTATTGAGCAACTCTTATATACAACAGACTGATCTACATGCTGTAAAAGGGATATGATGATGACTGGGGCATGGCGCCTGCCCTCAAGAAGCTTCTAGTTCTCAGAGCACGAAGCGGGTTTTAGTATAAGCTAAGTGTATAAAGAACTGTAACACGGGGTAGAATATGATAGGGGCAATAAAGGAAATGTTCTAGAGGGGAATAGATAATAAATGGTGGCTGGGTCAGGGAAGAATTCAGGAAGAAGTAGCAGTGAAGCTACAGATTTAATAGAGAGAATGTCAACAGGCATTGATAAGAGAGGAAATAATCCAGATAGAGGTAAGAGCATGCACAAAGGTGTGAAGGCAGGAAAGCACATAGCAAGTTTGGACAAAGGCAAGTGGTCCAGTCTGATGGACCACAAAGCGAACATCCTCAGTGAGTGAACAATAAAATTGCAAAGGTAGATTAAGTACTCATTATGGAGGATGTCATCTCGTCATCTCGTCATCTCGACTGAGAAGTTCAGAGTTTATTTTGTGCACAACAGGGAAGCAATGGGAGCCTCTGAGAAAGACTGATTTGTCATATTTACTCACGCATCTCTTTATTTTCACCTTTCCACTTCCAAAAAGAATTTGAGGCAACCAACAATGATAAATCCAATGTAATAGTAATGTAGGGAGGGGGAAAGAGAATTAAAATGTTAATAAAGCTACACTCAGAGATTGCAATATGCTGATCAGCTCTGCAGCCAGGCCAGAAGAACATCTGAAGAACAAAGGAAGATTTCTGCTGGGATTGCTAACAACCCATTTCCCATACCTGTGAAAGGGAAACAGGAACCAAGAGTCATTCCCTGTGGCTAAAATCAAGGGGAGCCTGTGGATTAAAGGCTAGGAAGAACTGCCAGCAGGCCCTTCATTCTACATATTTTTACCTTTTCATGTTTGTACTCTCCTCCTTCCCTTTCCTCACTGTATGACCATATTGAAAGAAATGGCTTAACAAAGTCTTTTAAACTATAAGTCACAGGAACTAAACGATAAATAAACTGAATTCCCTGAACACTCAGGGTCCCTCTCAGTGCCTTTTCTCTGTCCCTCTCACTGTCTTTCTCACTGTCCCTTTTACTCTTTGCCTCTGAGAGGAGACCACACTCTGTGGAGTGTTACCCCTTCTCTAATAAAGTTTCCTTTTGACTCTAACTTTGGAGTGTGTTGAATTCTTTCTACACTCTCCGCCATAGGACCCTCTTCTTCTCTCAGTGCAGGGCTTGGTCTCCCCGCCGACTTGGGGAAATTCGCCCTGTCCTGCATCAATAGGATAAAAATATGTAAAAAGACTGAGAAGAAGGGCTAAAATAGTAATAAAATCATCAAATGATAGCACTAGTTAGTGCACACAAATGTATACAAAAGATCCTGCACAATTAACAATGAGGCTCACAGTCAGCCCTGGGTTGCTAACTCACCAAAGCAAAGGCAGAGAAGTAATATAAGGACCAATGACATGAACAAATCTGTACTTCATAAAGGCCAACCTAGCAGTGGCAGAAAGGATGGACTGGAGTGCAAACAATGTAGGGGGAGGGTAGACTGGTTAGGAAGTTATTATAATAGCAAGGACCTCAACAAAGTGATAACAAGAGACTTTCATATGGAATTTAGGTTCTCTTAATAGAAATCTGGTAAAAAGGATAAACTATTGCTCTGGTATCTCTATGGGCCAAAACATGTTGCAAATGACAAACCCCAAAGATGTATAAAGCTCATTTGGTGCCATTTTCTGTCTGCTAGAGGTGTTTTCCTTAGGATGTGTATGTTGCACAATTAATTTCTTTCAAGAGCTTCTTCCTTAAGTGTCCCCAGGAAGTGGGCAGGTTAAAGTCCTCTGTGTCCTCTGTGTCCTCTGTGAGCATCAATGACATCTTTAACTGTTAGTCTCTGTGGTACCTTTCAGAGTGGACTATCCTCTTGCAGTCTGAACACTAGTAAGCCATTTAAGAATAAATGTTCAGTTAATAAATGGTTTCTTTCAAAATAAATAGAGATTATGCTTTTTTCCCCCTTGTGTGAGTGTTCACTTTCAATATGATATGCGACGCTAGCAGCAGGGAAAAGAGATAGCTTGCAAAGGCAACTGCAGTTCCTCGCCCCCCTCAAAAAAAAAAAAAAAAGAGTCAAAGTAGTAATGATACAGATTCATTTCATTTTAGAACGTCTGGCCAAGGCAGCAAGGTCTATCTGAATAACAGCAGTTGTGTCCTGCAGTGAGAGTAAGTTATTCCCTGCTGGGTCTAAATTATTCTGAAGCAGGGGTAAGTAAAGAGGAGGAGTAATTATCTCTACCAATGGGGCATATGCTAACCTTTCCGAGCAAGAGACCATTCTATAGTGTAACATGCACACGCACACAAGTACATACATAAACACTAAAGTGTACTTTATATTTTCAACTACTCTCTTATCATAACAAACTACAAAAAGGTTTCTCCCTTATCTCACCTTCACCTCCTTCCTGAATTACTCTGAGCTTCCATTCTTTCCTTTCTTCCTACCATTTGCCCTTCTGAATAAATAACCTGCAAAAAGAATAGCTTTCAAATCGTTCTGATATCCCCCACAGCTCTTTATTTCTGGTTAGTCACTGCTCAGATGTTTTCATTTCATTTTGTATTATATAATATGAGAGAGAGAGAGACTTTATAACATGCTAGTTATAAAGCATAACACTAAGCAGTGGTTCTCAAACTTCAGTATACATCAGAATCACCTGGAGAGTTTGTAACAACATAGATTGTTGGATGTAATGTAGGGAGGAGGCAAGAGAATTAAAATGTTAATAAACCATAATCAGAGACTGCAATATGATGATGAGCCCTGAAGCCAGGCCAGGAGGAAATCTTCAGAACAAAAGAAGATTTCTACTGGGATGCTAACAACCCATTCCCCACACCTGTGAAAGGGAAACAGGAACCAAGAGTCATTCCCTGTGGCTAAAATCAAGGGGAACCTATGGATTAAAGGCTGGGAACTGCCAGCAGGCCTTTCACTCTACATATTCTTACCTTTTCACGCTATATACTCTTCCCCTTCCCCACTGTATGTCCATATCAAAGGAAATAGGAACTAAAAAATGACACATAAACTGAATTCCCTGAACATTCAGGGTCCCTCTCAGTGCCTTTACTCTGTCTCTCTCACTGTCTCTCTCACTGTCCCTCTCATTCTCTGCCTCTCAGAGGAGACCACACTCTGTGGAGTGTTGTGCCTTTTCTAATAAAGTTTCCTTTTGACTCTAACTTTGGCATATGTGTTGAATTCTTGCTACACTCTCTGCCAAAGGACCATTTTCTCTCAGTGCTGCAGGCCTTGGTCTCCCCCCTACTCAGGGAAATTTGCCCTGTCTTGCATCAGATGCACCCCCAAAGTTTCTGATTCAATAGGTCTGGATAGGACTTGAAAATGTTAATTTCTAACAAGATGATGCTGATGCTGGTAGCCTTGAGATCGCACTTATAGAATCACTGCAGTAAAATATTACTAATAATGTTAAAGCTGCCTGGGGACTTCTTTCTAATCCCATGCCCCTTTCTACCCTTAAGAGGTCATTACTAGGCTGATTTTTTTTTTAAAAAA
>NW_011888965.1:1169346-1182955 GCF_000151845.1 Pteropus vampyrus
AAGATTTCTACTGGGATGCTAACAACCCATTCCCCACACCTGTGAAAGGGAAACAGGAACCAAGAGTCATTCCCTGTGGCTAAAATCAAGGGGAACCTATGGATTAAAGGCTGGGAACTGCCAGCAGGCCTTTCACTCTACATATTCTTACCTTTTCACGCTATATACTCTTCCCCTTCCCCACTGTATGTCCATATCAAAGGAAATAGGAACTAAAAAATGACACATAAACTGAATTCCCTGAACATTCAGGGTCCCTCTCAGTGCCTTTACTCTGTCTCTCTCACTGTCTCTCTCACTGTCCCTCTCATTCTCTGCCTCTCAGAGGAGACCACACTCTGTGGAGTGTTGTGCCTTTTCTAATAAAGTTTCCTTTTGACTCTAACTTTGGCATATGTGTTGAATTCTTTCTACACTCTCTGCCAAAGGACCATTTTCTCTCAGTGCTGCAGGCCTTGGTCTCCCCCCTACTCAGGGAAATTTGCCCTGTCTTGCATCAGATGCACCCCCAAAGTTTCTGATTCAATAGGTCTGGATAGGACTTGAAAATGTTAATTTCTAACAAGATGATGTTGATGCTGGTAGCCTTGAGATCGCACTTATAGAATCACTGCAGTAAAATATTACTAATAATGTTAAAGCTGCCTGGGGACTTCTTTCTAATCCCATGCCCCTTTCTACCCTTAAGAGGTCATTACTAGGCTGATTTTTTTTTTAAAAAATCACTTTCTTGTTTTTTAAAAAATACTCTAATTTTGTCACACATACATGTACCCCTAAACTACAATAAATAGTGGTATATTCAAACAATGGAATATTACATAGCAGTGAAAAGAAATGAACTACAGCTACACACAATAATGTGATGAATAGTAAAAACATTCCAGATGGGGGGAAAAAAAAGTTATTGAAGATCGCATGTAGTAATTCAGCATTTTTAAATGTTTCAATGCTTTTTACTCCCAGGTCTGGTTGATGACACCCCCATAAAAGCCTTTACATTTTCAACAATATGTTAAATGTGCAACACAACTTTCTTCCAAGGATCTCTGATCTCTAAGCATGCCACACTTTCTTATTTAATGTAAAAGTTGTAAGGTAGATAGAAACATGCATTTTTCTTTTATCTTTTCACAAATAAGAAATGTGAAGGACAGAAAGGAATCGTCTAAGAGTGAATGTTCTTAAAAAATAAGACCTAGTGGAGAAAAAAAAAATGGCATGGATGATAGAGGCTCTGTTCATCCCTCTTGTAACCAAATCGGAGTTATGACAGAAATATGGAGCAAATAGCAAAGAAAGTCACCTTGGATCTAAATGAACAAGCCCTATGACTAGGGAAAGAAATAAGAATCACCCTGCAATGGGAGGAGGTAGGATGGGGCAAGGAAGTGAGGCAGCCCAGTCCCCAGCGGCTGAGAGACACAGAGGCGGTAGCAGCGGCAGACGCCTCTTAAAGGGGCCATGTCCATGAGCGGACTTTTGCGGTGACAGACCTGCTCACTCTGAGCACCAGTGCGGGGGAGATGCTCAGGGGGCACCAGATACTTACAGGTGGACACTGAGTTGTCGGGGCAAGGCCCAAAGGCGAGACTTTCTCCTCAGCAGAAGTGCCGGTGGTATCCATTGTTCCTCCGCTGAGCCTTTCCCCCTCCCAGTGTGCGGACACATCCCCACCATAGCTGAGAGGTCACCAGACTAGATAACAGAGGTCACTCAGCCAGAGGATTCCCTGAAACTCCACCTCCCCCCAACTCACCGCCCTACCCAAGCCACATCCAGGTGTGTCCTCGCTTAGTCAGGTGCTCTTTGCTTAGCAGAGCCAAGACTCACACTAGTGGCAGCTGGCCTCGATTTCTGGTGTGGCCTCTTGAGGCAACTATAAGTACAGCATCTGTGGATTGCTTGCTGAATCTTAACAGGTGGCCCCGAAGCGGCACAGGCTGGCATTAAACTTGGCCTGCGGCTGAACCTCTCTCAGGACTGTGCCACTGGACACCTACTACTCAAAGCCATGCTAATAAGACCAAGAGACTCAGGAGCTTTGCTTAGTACATAGAAACAGACACAGAAAGACAGCCAAAATGGGAAGACAAAGAAGCAGAAACCATATGAGAGAACAGAGCAGAGATGCAGGAATAATGGAGTCAAGCAATCTAACAGATGCAGAGTTCAAAACACTGCTTTTAAAGATGCTCAATGAACTTAGCAGAAAAATAGATGAACTCAGTGAGAACCTTCACAAAGAGATAAAAAAAAACACATAAAAATAGAAATGAAAGTTATAAAAGGTAACCAGTCAGAAATGAAGAACACATTATCTGAGATGAAGAGTATATTAGATGGAAAAAAACAGATTGCATAAAGAAGAGGATCAGACCACTGATATAGAGGATGGGGAAGCCAAGGACACTCAATCAGAATGGCAAGAAAAAAGAAGCCAAGACTATGATAATAATTTAAGGAGCCTATGGGACACTATTAAATGTAAAAATATCCGTGTCATAGGAGTACCTGAAGGAAAACAAGACGTTGAAGAGATGTTTGAAGAAATAATTATGGAAAATTTCCCTCACCTGGTGAAGGAAGTAGACATACAACCCCAGGAAGCTCAAAGAGTCCCAAGAAAGAGGAACCCAAAGAGGCCCACAGCAAGACACATCATAATTAAAATGCCAAAGGTTAAACACAAAGAGAGAATCTGAACAGCAGCAAGAGAAAAGAAGTTAGTTACCTACAAGGGAGCACCCATGAGACTGCCAGCTGATTTCTCAAAAGAAACCATTCAGGACAGAAGGGCTTGGCACAAAATATTCAACGTGATGAAAACTCAGGATCTACAACCAAGAATACTTTATCCAGAAAAGCTATCATTTAGAGTCAAAGGACAGACAAGGAGCTTCCCAGACAAAAATAAGCTAAGGGAAACACCAAGCCAGAATTATTGGAAATACATGAGCCAAAAACAGGAATAAAGAATGGTAACAACTACATTCCTATCCAAAAGTGCCTTAAATGAAAAGAATTAAGTGCTCCAACCAGAAGATGAGTAGCTGAATGGATGAGAAAACAAGACCGCTACATATGCTGCCTACCAGAGACTTACTTCAGATTACAAGATACACATAGACTAAAAGGGAGGGGATGGAGAACAATATTGTCTTGATGGACCTAAAGGGTATTGTGCTGAATGAAATGGGTCGGAGAGAGAAAGACAAATATCGCATGATTTCACATACATGTGGAATCTAAAGAACAAAATCAATAAGAATAACAAAAAAATGGAAGTAAACTCACACATACAGAGACTATTTTGAGGGCTACTAGATGGGAGGGGGGTGAGAGAGGACTGAAGAAAAGGCAAAGGGATTAAGAGGTACAAATGGATAGTTGCAGAATAACATGGAGGTGTAGAGTGTTGTAATGGATAATAATGTTGTAATATGGATAATATTGGATAATAATGTTGTAATAAATATGTAAGATGGATAATAATGTTGTAATAAATATGTAAAGGGGAAGGGGGTATTAGATTTAGTAGGGTGATCACTTTGCAGGTTATATAGATCTCTGATCACTAGGCTATACAGCTGAAACTGGTATATTATTGTATGTCAACTATAATTGAAAAAAACCTCATTGAATTGTACAATGTAAATACGAGCAATTAATTGTCTATAATACTTCATAAAGCTGGGAAAAATAATAAAATAAAACCTAAAATTTTAGATTATTGGAGACTTTTATTGAGAGCAATTGATTTTAAGTCCACAAGCAATGGGATAGCATAATATAGTTTAAAAAAAATGTTCTGGCTAGGGATTAGGAGAGGTATATTTTAGTCCTCACTATTCCAGACAAGTCAATTCATTCCTCTGGTTTTGTTCCCTCATTTACAAAATGATGAGGTTGATGGTTTTGAAACTGTGCTTAAGGAACCCTAGGGATTCTTCAGAGTTGTTTCTGGAATTGCATCGTGTTATGAGTAGATTGGACAAGTGGGGGGAGTAAGGGTGCCTAACATTTGTGGCACAAGGCCTCTCTTCACCATTTTGATCCAAACCATTGAACTTCTACCTGATTTGCATATGCCAGACTTCTGCAAAGAGTTCATTTGGAGAAATGGTCCTGCTGATTGAAAAATAGAAGTTTGAAAACCACAAAACAAAAAGATTTTTAAAGTCCCTTTCAGCTTTAATGGCTCCTTCTATTCCAAACCTTTCTCAAAGTGATCTATATACTATCACCACTACCATCACCAAAATTCTTTTATCTTAGCCTCGCTTTTTTCCTTAAAGAGAATACAATATCAACTCCCTCAATTTCCCATCTCAATACTCCAAAACCTATTTATTATTCTACCATCTTCGCCTTCTTTAATGCAGTCTCTGAAAAAAGTCTCACTACTCAGCTTCAAGACAAACTTTCCACCATGTTCTTTTTTTTTTTTATTACTCGTTTGAAGTATACAGTACATTGGTTAGACATCTATATAGTTTATAAAACGATTCCCCCAATTGCTCACTCCCTCCCCTGGCCCTCCACCTAGCCATTGTATTAATGTTAACTGCATTCCCCTTGCCATGTTCCCTATCCCCATGACCATCTATCAACTACTAATTTGTACTCCTTTAACCCTTCACCCCATTCTCCCAGCCCCAAAACTCCCTCCCCTCTGTTTGCCACCAAATTGTCCACTATATTTGTGAGTCTGTTTTTGATTAGTTTGTTCTTTTTGTTCCTTAGATTCTGCATATAAGTGAAATCATATGGTATTTATCTTTCTCTGTTTGACTTATTTCACTCAGCATAATAACCTCTAGGTCCATGTCATTGCAAATGGTAGGATTTCATTTTTTTAATGGCTGAGTAATTAATATTCCATTGTATATATGAACCATAACTTCTTTATCCAATCGTCTATTGATGGGCATTTAGGTTGTTTCCATATCTTAGCTATTGTAAATGGTGCTGCCATGAATATTGGGGTGCATAAATCTTTACAAATTATTGTTTTGGTTTTCTTTGGATAAATACACAGAAGTATGATTGCTGGGTCAAAAGGTAGATCTATTTTTAATTTTTTGAGAAACTTCCAGACTGTTTTCCATAGTGGCTGTGCCAACTTGTAATCCTACCAACAATGTATGAGGGTTCCTTTTTCTCTGCATCCTCACCAACATTTGTTGTTCTTTGATTTATTGATGATAGCCATTCTGACAGGTGTCAGGTGATATCTCACTATGGTTTTAATTTGCATTTCTCTGATAATTAGTGACCTTAAACATCTTTTCATATGTCTGTTGGCCATCTGTATTTCCTCTTTGATGAAGTATCTGTTCAGGTCTTCTGCCCATTTTTTAACTGGATTGTTTGTTTTTTTGTTGTTGAGTTGTATGAGTTCTTTATATATTTTGGGTATTAACTTCTTATCAGATGTGTCATTAGCAAATATCTTCTCCCAATCAATTGGTTGTCTTTTTGTTTTGTTGATGGTTTCTTTTGCTGTACAAAAACTTTTTAGTTTGATGCAGCCCCATGTGTTTATTTTTTCTTTTGTTTCCCTTGCCCTAGAAGATATATCCAAAAAGGAATTACTGTTAGTAATATGAGAGAGTTTACTACCTGTGTTTTCTTCTAGAAGTTTTATGGTTTTGGGTCTTACATTTAAGTCTTTAATCCCTTTTGAGTCTATTCTTGTATACAACGTAAGAAGATGGTCCAGTTTCTTTCTTTTTTTTTTTTCATGTATCTGTCCAATTTTCCCAACACCATTCATTGAAAAAACTGTCTTTACCCCATTTTATATTCTTGCCTCCTTTGTCATATATTAAGTGAGTGTATAGACGTGGATTTATTCACCATGTTCTTGACTCCACTCCTTACAATTTGTAAGACCTGTTATTCTCTCTCTCTCTCTCTCTCTCTCTCTCTCTCTCTCTCTCTCTCTCTCTCTCTCTTCCCCATCTCCTCTCCTCTCGTTTTCAACATATTTCTCACTGGTTACACGTATGGTCAAGAACTTTCCTCTTAAAAATAAACAAAGCAAAAATATTCCCTAGAGCCTGCATTCTCCTCTAGTTACTAGTCCCATCTCCTTCCCTTTACAGGTAAACTCCTTGAAAGAATAGTGTACAATTATTGTTTCTATTTTTTTTTTATTTCATTACTTCTCAATTTATCATAGTTTGCCTTTTGCTCTCACCACTGCAATGAAAATGTCCTGGCAAAATCTTCCACCAACGATCATCTTATTACTCTATCTCTGAATCATTTGGTAGTTGTTCTAGGTCAGTTCAGCACCTTTAGCAGCTCCCTTTCCACCCTCCACCCTAGCTGCAGATATCCTATGAAAGGTCCTGGTGGCTATGCCCTGACACGGAACCTCTTCATACTCTGTCACCAATGCTGTTCTTGATTTGTCATAATCATTAACTCATGCTTTGCACTTTCAGATTGACCTTTTAGTTGTAATTATCCGAGTCTCTTACTATTTCAGTTTCATCCTTTGACACTGCTTCTTAGATCACTTTGAGGTTCATGCTCTACGGTCTATGGAATATTTCATCTCAAACTCGCACACTCGGTGCAGGCAGCCAAGTACACAGCATGCTGGTTCCTGGTTTGTTCAGAGGTGATGAAGGAAGTAGATCTGGGGAACTTGTGTTTCTTCTCATGCTGCAGTTTCTCTCTAGGCAATATTACCCTCTCTCGTGATTTCAACTATCACTTATGTGCTAATTTTCAGTCTTCAGATTCAGAACTATGTAACCCAATTGCAGTAAGGTATTGCCAGTTGGGTATCCAATAGGTACCTCAGACTCAATATGTCCAAACTAAATCATCTTCACTCTAATACTTGATCCTCCTCCTGGTTTTCCTTTTTCAGTGAATGACACCCCTTCTAACCCATTGTCCACATTGGTGTCAAAGTGGTCTTATAATAAATGGAATGAATGAAACAAGTAGAGGTACATAACTGACGTAGATTTGAGATCACAGATATCCCTATGTCCTCTATTTATGCAGCTCATCCCCATGAGTCCCCATGAATCGAGCTGGAAGTTAAAGCTAATTAGTCAATGATGTTATTAAATCCTTTTTGCTTATCTTGTATAATAACAAAGTAATTCCATAGCTACCTTCTAGTGCCTTTTACTCTGAGAAACACAACCATCTAGTTACTAAAATTGGAAAATTTCTACTAGGACCTTTGCATATTAAGCTCTAATCTACAAATTACAACCTAAGTGGTTACTAGATTGAAATGATAAACAAAAGACACTGAATGTCATTCTTTCCAGGGAACCCATCTGAATTTCTCTAAATATAAGCCTTGGACTACTACCCTCCCCACCAGAATAAATTCTGAGACTCTATATGATAACATCCTGAATCAATGCCATTGTTCCTGTGCTCCCACCTCTCTACTACCTTTGATTATTTTATTTAATAAATATTTATTGAATACCAAAGTGTGCTAGGTACTGTTCTGGGCATGAAAGACACCACAGTGAGCCAAACAACACACCTGTGCTGTTTATTCTTTTTCCCCTCACAGGATTCATTCTCCAACCTTCTTTGGCCTCCTGTTCCCCAAGAGGCTGACCTCTAAGAACTGCTTTGCCTGGGCTCCTTGCCAGCTGGCTTCTGCTCAGGTTTTAACAATAGGCGCACTGGTAGGAGATGGCATACAGGGAAAGAGAAGTGTTGGTAATTTCTTCTGCTCCTCCTGATTTTCAGGGCCTTCCCAGATCCAGGTTTTATTAACCTTCTCTCTTTCTCTTGCCCTTTCAGGTGTAGTTTCAATATACTTTGTTTATTCCTGTAACCCTGCCCATACTGCTGGAAGTAATTCTTCTTTAAAGACTTTATTTGTACCAGCTGCAAGGATTTCCGTTACCTGGTAAGACCCTGGAGTGATACAGTCCCAGGACTTATGGACCTAATGTTCTATAGAGGCAATGGATCAGTGGGTGGAAAGACAAAACATTAAACACATGATATAATAAAATGCCATAATAATATGTGCTATGAAGCAAAAGTGAAGCAGGGTAAGAGTGATTGGGGTGACTGGAGGTAGACTGTTTTAATAGACTGTAGAGGAAAACTTTTTTAAAGAAGTAACGTTTTAGCATAGACATAAAATGAGGGAATTAATCTCATGGGTATCTAGAGCATTCAGCACAGAGGAAACAGCAAGTGCAAAAGCCCCAAGGTGGGAAATGAATTAGCACGTTTGGAGGTCATCATGGCTACTCGATCACATTACTTTCATTTGCATTCATTCCTACTTAAAATATTCATTGATGATCTATTATGTTTTAAGCATCATTCTGGAAAATGGAGATGAAAGCCGTAATTCCTGCCTTCATGGAGTAACAGAAACAGCAAAGAAGACATCTTCTACTTAAATTAGAATAGAGGAAAAAGTTTACTGTAGCATTTGAATTCTTATAAGGCAGAAGGTCAGTCAGATACTTCCATGAACATTGGTCTAATGTTCACAAGTCAGATTTAAGATTCACTCATTCATTAACTTACACATTACTCTGTTTTACACAGAGTCACAGGCTATTAAAATGTGTAAAGACAATTGCCAAGAAGAAAGTATAAATATAAATATCTAATGCTATTTTAACGTAAAATTGCTACTTTCTGATAGCAAAGTATGAAATATTGGTTTGCCAAATTTGGAAAAGGTAAGGAGAAAGTGAAGGTTGTATTTTACAGACCTAATTTTTAAAATTTTATAATGAAGTACAAACCTAATAAAAAGAAAGAAGTCCCAAAACAAAAAGAATAAGAGAAAATGCTACTGGAAGTAAAGTATTGAGAATGACAAATATTAAAGTGGGCCTTGGAAGCCTCGGTCTCCTGACTTCCTTAAGACGACTCTCTGTCTTGGATGAAATAGACACTGATATGCATGAAGAAAACATAGATTCATCAGGCTATTCATTCATGTAAACAACATTTATCAAGTACTTAGTTTGTGCATACCACTCTACACACTCTACAGGGAATACAGAAGGTAAAGTAGTTGTGCTCTCTGTCCTCAAAGTGCTTGTAAGGAGACAAGTACACAAAGAGTTAACATGCTAGAAAAAATCACTCAAAAGTAACAATTCTAAGTTGTCTAGCTCTTACCAAAATTTTAGTCAGATAGCATCCATGATATAAGTACATTCCATTAATACTATACTTTAGAAAAGATTAATGTATTGTGGAAAGGGTTACAGTCAGCATCACTCTCCCCACTCATTCCATGTCAAATCCTCATGGGATTATCTTTCCCTTTACTTTGAGTGTATTCCATAAAGGATCAAAGCAGAGAAGTCACCAACACACACTTTCAGGTCTTCTCTATCTATCAGTATTGCTGCATTAATTCTGAAGACTTTTTTTCTACACGTTGTTCATCAACTGATGAAATCAATTGAAAATACAGAATGCCTCATGGGATACAAATTCTGTCTGGCCAATATCTATAGTAACAGTGAACAGCATTCAATATTCTTCACAAAATATTACCAATTAGCTCACCCAATTGAGTACTGCAGGCAGCTGCAAATAAGGTTGTTAAACTATATTGTAAGAGGAACTTTCACAAGACATAAGCAGTTATGCATGAACATATGAGCACATTCACCTACAATCTGGAATTTACATTATCGTTACGTGTTTTGGTTTTCATTCTATGCAGTTATTTCCTCCAGAAATTTACTTTATTGGTTATATATTATTGAATCTAGATATCCAACAAATGGAAAGTTTCTGAAGACCACAAAACTGTGAGGGGAAAAAAGGTGAGACTAGGTAACAAGGGAAAGCTAGCCAGTGATAAAATTTAAAATACATCCTGGGATATGAGTTATCTATATGTACATAGATAATCAGAAGCTGACAGTATCTTCCAAAATTCCTTTCATTCTTGAGTTTGCATCGCAGCTGTATATTTCTGAATCCTCCTCTATTCTGTACCACCAACCACAATTAATGAAAAAAACTGTATAGCCCTTCACTTACATCTGCAGATACCATCACCAATTATCCAAAAAAAAAAAAAATCAGGAGCTAGTTTGATCCTTACTTTTTAAGTTAGAGATTATTTTCCACATTTTGGATATGAACCCTTAAGATATAATATTCTTAAGAGTTCAAGCCTTCGTTGATATATATATTTTTTCAAAGTGATTTAAAAAGGAATTCTTATCTCCTTGTATCAATCTACCCATTTCAACCTTTAATTTACATAATAAACAATACCAAAGTGTACAAGTCACAGAGCACCTATACAATGCCTCTACTAAGAAAAAATAACAAAAAGGACTTCCACACTTTTTTTTTTGGAGGCTAAATAGTTTTTCAAGTATCCTTTGCCAATATAGTTACTTAAGGACTTTTATGAACATTTTAGAGTAATCATTGCCATTAAGCACCTATGGTGTACATAGAAGTTTTCTAGATGCTATAGAAGATGCAAAACTATAGAAGAGAGGATTTTTGCCCTACAAAAGCTTATTATTTAGAATACAATCTAAGATAGACACATGCAAAAGAAATTAAAAGTCTGATAATATATTCGATTACATATAAGATGCTACAGAATACAAATAAAGGGAGAAAATAACTGAAGTAAAGATAATTAGGGAAAGTTCCTTGAAGTAGATGACTTTTGAGCTGGCTTTTTCCTTATTTGAGAAAATCTGACCCAACAATTTTTGAAAAAGTAAATTTTCATCTTGATGCAACTTGGAAACTGGATGAAAACAACTGAATCTTTTCTTTTATAAGAAAAAGTGAAGCAGAAGAGATCTGTCACCTCTGTAGGGGGAAGAAAAACTATACTTCATTTTTAGGCACCTTCCTCTTCTCCAGAATATGATTCATATCTTCCACCATGGAGTAGTCTGTTTTGCCTTGCATTGTTCTATTGAATGATGGAGTAAGATGATAAACAATTGCATCTGAGGATGCAAAACAGTGACAGGTTAGATTATACATTGAGGTTATTGGGATACAAATGTGATTGCTTAAGGCACCCTTTTCAGGAAAAGAAAACTGATGATCTTTTATATTTCTTGTAGGAAGCAGCAATTTTGAACACATAAGTCTTTGTCTGTCCCAGTCAAAAGACACAGGGTCCCATTATTTTCTTTTAAAGTTTCTTGCCCAGTTCTTCTGGGGTCTATTAACAAAGAAGATTCATCTCTGGCCTCATAAAACTGCTCCAATTTGAAAGTCTTTAAAAAAAATGATTCTACATGATATTCGCGATTTTTCACAGAGGAAAAAGTCATATAGCTGATTCAACCAACTATCAAATAATTAGAGCTGACTTGTTAGTCCCTGTAAAATATGATTTTGTCCAAAGGAATAGTTACGTTCCTGACAAACAAAGACAATTTACATTTATTTAAAATCAGAGATATAGCTCTGCTGTCTTTGTTATTACAGCGTGATTTTTCTTTGCTTCATCTTTTTCCAGAGTCAGATTTCCAGAGTCAAATTTAGAGAGAAGCTTAGACTCCGAGCCAAAATATTGTTTTTGAATTGCCAGAATCTGCCTGTTAATTTTCCCCATGGTCTTATAAATTCAATTAAAAGCTTAAGCTTAGATCAAATTAAAATGACTTGCTTCATTATCAGACATCCAGCCATCCAGCTGTTCACAATAATAATGTTAATACATTTCATGTACTATAGTATTTTCTAATGTTCTCTGTAGGTTCTCTTACGTCTGTAGTCAATTAATTACTTGTTATGTGTGTGCTTATGGCAGCCTGGCTTCCTGTTTCCACTACCTCTTCCGCTTCCACAAAGCCCTAAAACACTTAAATCCTGACATTCATGAATCATAACTAAATGCAATATCCTTTCTTTTCTTTTCTCCGGAAACAGGTCTTATACTAGAAGAGAATGAGGTCTAACATTTCTAAAAAACTGAAATAGAATTCTTCTCCATTATAAAACATTATGATCATAATCCACATATCAATATGTGTCTATCAGGGCAGATAATTGGCATCTTGACAAAAATCGTACCAGCAAATGTAAATAAAAGAGATAGCCAGGTATACTGCTTCTTTTAGCTGAAGATTGAAAAGAAATAGTGATGACTGAAATAACTGAGAAGCATTATATTCATTTTTGGGTTATTTTAAGATTGATTAAAAATAAGTGCTTTGACTGAAATCCAAAGATGTACATCTACCTGGTAGAAAGAGCCATCTCATTCATTCAGTAACCAGTAATCATTAATATACAATAAAGTGCTCTTGCAGAGACAGACCCATGCAGGTGTGAAAATAATAAAAAAGGGATGAAATTATCACCAACAAACAAACCAGATTCAATGATTTGCAAAATTCAATGAAGTGAAAAGAGTATCTTGGAAACTGAATATAATTTCAATTGCTTCTCTTCCTTATACTAATCCCTTCCTGAATTGCTATATGTCTGTAGCTTCCTGCATCACGTGAGTCCTGAACTTGCCTTGGAATTTTAGGCTATATTTAGTACCTATTTCAGATTAACAAATACTATTCCTGTCCCAACAACTACATACCTACACATATTTTACCAGCCTCAATCATTACCCATTTAGCTACTAATTATACTAAGCCCATTCCAAACCAACCATATATATTCATACTCAGTAGAGAATGTATTGGCCAGGGGAAGAAACAGAAAAAAGGCCATTTCAGACAACAATAGCACAAGTAGAGATATGCGTAAAGCACAAAACACCATTCTATGTGTAGAGAACTATAATCTTCGCTGGAAGAGGAAGAGCAAGTCAAGGTTCATTGAGGAAAGGGACACTTTCATTGCTTTCAGCTATGTTCCACATGCTCAAAAGTGCAAATTACACAAATATTTTAAGGCAATAGTAAGTCAATGAATCTATGCTTGGCATATGAATATTAAAATAAGTCAAGTGAATGTAGAATCTTTATCCATATCTAATTGCCCTTTTGTCAATAAACCTTTACAGTGTCACAATTTCAACATATGATATCAGTGTTATGAAACTTTCAGTTTGAAAAGCATATAATTAATTATCTTCATTTTTTTCTTATTTATTAATTGACTCAAGCTTTCTAATATGGTGTCTCTCAGAGTACCAACTCTAGACACCTACAACAAAAACCTCACTTAATGCTTGATGACATGTAGATTCTTGGGACTCCGGCCAGATCTGCTGAATCAGAGTAGATCCTGGGAATCCGAATTTTAACAAACGTCCTCCAGCCAATTCTGGTGCACAGTGAAATCTCACCACATCACTAGCATGACACCTATGTGTGGTGAGTTAGAAAAGAGTAACTGCTGACGGAAGGTTAGTATGTACTGCCATGTGTCTGCTGAACACTGTGGCAGTCTTTGTCAAGGTAAATTCCTCAGAGCCCTGCTCACTAAATATGCTCTAAGATTTCTGTGGTCTAATGCATTTGTGATATCAGCAAAATATCTTCCTCTTATAGAGCCCCAGTGAATATTAATTAACATATTAAAAGTTCTGAGAAATCCTGCATTAAAAGAAAAACCTGTTTAACCCAACATTTCCCAAACTTACTTGACCATGAAACACTATTACCATAAA
>NW_011888965.1:1183935-1186316 GCF_000151845.1 Pteropus vampyrus
ATAGAAATCATTTGCTTTAAAGACTATATCAAATATTATAGAATCTCCCATTGTGAAAAGCAGTTAAGCACAGAATTAGCAGTCAAGGCTTTTTGCCAGCCTCCTGAGCAGCTGTTAAACTTGTTTGGAACTTTAGCATGAGAAAGGCTGCAGCAACTGTAAACTACAGTGGTTCATCTGAAATACATTCGTGGTTGTGGAAAGCACAGAAAAAAATCTGCAAAGGAAAGAAAACACTAGGAGGTTAGAAGGGCAAGTTAGTAAAGCTTCCCAGAATTATCTCAGAGCCCGTCAGGGAAGGTTAAAAAGTAGATTTCCCCAACAACTGTCAGAGACAGAAATGGAGCTGCCAAGAGTTAAAGGAAGCAAACAAAGGGTGGAGGGACCCAAGGGATCCCTCTCTCTTGTAGACTCAGAGGGAGGAAATGGAGACAAGCACTAACCTCCAAAGTAGAGGAATATATGAAGAAATAGAATGAGTTGAGCTTTGCATAATCAACACAGACTGTACACAAAGAAGATAAATTCCATAATGTGTAAAGCACTCATTGCAGCGACTTTACAGAGTAACTTCTCAACTGCTACTTTAGATGAGATAAGACTAGATTTCCATATGTTCTAAGAAGTTAGAGACTTGATCAGAAAAATTAACAAATGTATTTGCAGAAGAAAATAAAATATATGAGTTGAAAGTCAATGATGGCAGTGCAGAGAATTCCAAGGAATTGATATTCTTGAAGATTGATAAGCATTTGAGTCAAGATCACAATAAATTCAGAAAAGCGCATTCAGGAATTTAAGAAGACATCAACTATTATTTTGCCTCAATTTACACTGGCCAAGTGATGTATCATCTCTCATTCCTCTTTCTTATATCTTCTATGTCATTCACAGGCCAAATGTAAAATGTACAGAGGTTTGTGTTAAAAACTTTCACAATAAAACTTAAATCTATGTTGATATCTTTTCATCATTAAGTGTTCTGTAGTAAGTTTAGACATACAGTAGAAATAATATATAGAAAGTTCAATGCATTTATTCTCTGAGGAGTTATAAATCTAAGATTGCACCAGGTAGCTGCCACAGTCTTCTAATATATTGCAAGACAGTGTTGGTAACTGCTATGCATTTTAAAGATTGTTTTGTTACGAAAAAAGCTGGATAACTGAATAGTAGAGAGCTTACTTAGACCCACTGAAGAGGACCAAAATATTGCCTTTTGGCATATTGGTTTTTAAGCTAGTTGTTAAGAAAAGACTCAGAAAGAACCTTTTACCCTCATCCTTCTCCTGTCTAAGAGATTCAGATGGGAAAACCTGTCTCTGAAGGGAATTTTAACATAATCACCCTAGCATTAGAAAGAAGACTCCAAGCAGGAGACTGTTGACTAAATCCTAAACCCCCACACCCCCACTCCCATCCCCGTCTCATTGTTTCTGAGTTGCCTAGCAAAAGTTTACCTGCCTCGAGTGTTCCACTCTTCCTCAATTACCTGCAAATCGTCCATTCTCACTTGTGAAATTAGGTCCCACTTTTGAAATCAGGCCCATACTGCCCCCTTTCTCTTTTGTCCAAAGTAACCTATATATCCAATTTCACCTCACTGTTTTTGAAATTTTCATGCTTCTGTGAATTCCCCATGCGCACACATTATTAAACTCTGATTTTCTTCTGTTAATCTGTTTCTCTTAACTGGATTATTAGCCCAGCTAGAAGAACTTAGAAGGTGGGAGGAAAAAGCATTTTGTTTAGCTCCCATACAGGTCACCGAAGTCAATAAAACAGAAATATTTTTAAGTTCCAATATAGTTCATATTACTTTCTACATCTTAGCGTTAGCTAGATTTGGACTCCTAACTAAACAAACTGAGTGTTAATCTTTTAATAGAGTGATGATAATATGTTAACATTAGATATTTATACAAGACAAAGTCAGAACAAGATAAAAAGCTTTGTGCTATATATTTCTACTGTGTGTTCATAAATATCATTTCGTAAGGGTGTTCATCCTGTATCAATATAACAGTTTCCCTTAATATTAGGGTCCCACACTCCAATTCTCCCATACCAGCTCAGTATACCACCATCATCTAAACTTCCCATTATCAATGCTATCTCTGCACCTTCACACGTGAGATCCCCAACTTTAAAATTTTCACAGTGCCTCCCGGATCAATCCTTAAATCCTCCAATCTCTTTGTACTTCAGCTCAATTTTCACGTACTTTACCAAGACTACTGGTGAGTCCTAGTCTCTAGTTAACTTTCCACAAGTTTGAATTCCTTAAACACTTATTAATAGTTTATATCACGAGATCATAATCTTGTTCTTATGTAGGAATTATTCTCTGGGAATGATGCAAAAAATAAACCTTGTTCTTA
>NW_011888965.1:1186366-1209547 GCF_000151845.1 Pteropus vampyrus
AGTGTTCTGTAGTAAGTTTAGACATACAGTAGAAATAATATATAGAAAGTTCAATGCATTTATTCTCTGAGGAGTTATAAATCTAAGATTGCACCAGGTAGCTGCCACAGTCTTCTAATATATTGCAAGACAGTGTTGGTAACTGCTATGCATTTTAAAGATTGTTTTGTTACGAAAAAAGCTGGATAACTGAATAGTAGAGAGCTTACTTAGACCCACTGAAGAGGACCAAAATATTGCCTTTTGGCATATTGCTTTTTAAGCTAGTTGTTAAGAAAAGACTCAGAAAGAACCTTTTACCCTCATCCTTCTCCTGTCTAAGAGATTCAGATGGGAAAACCTGTCTCTGAAGGGAATTTTAACATAATCACCCTAGCATTAGAAAGAAGACTCCAAGCAGGAGACTGTTGACTAAATCCTAAACCCCCACACCCCCACTCCCATCCCCGTCTCATTGTTTCTGAGTTGCCTAGCAAAAGTTTACCTGCCTCGAGTGTTCCACTCTTCCTCAATTACCTGCAAATCGTCCATTCTCACTTGTGAAATTAGGTCCCACTTTTGAAATCAGGCCCATACTGCCCCCTTTCTCTTTTGTCCAAAGTAACCTATATATCCAATTTCACCTCACTGTTTTTGAAATTTTCATGCTTCTGTGAATTCCCCATGCGCACACATTATTAAACTCTGATTTTCTTCTGTTAATCTGTTTCTCTTAACTGGATTATTAGCCCAGCTAGAAGAACTTAGAAGGTGGGAGGAAAAAGCATTTTGTTTAGCTCCCATACAGGTCACCGAAGTCAATAAAACAGAAATATTTTTAAGTTCCAATATAGTTCATATTACTTTCTACATCTTAGCGTTAGCTAGATTTGGACTCCTAACTAAACAAACTGAGTGTTAATCTTTTAATAGAGTGATGATAATATGTTAACATTAGATATTTATACAAGACAAAGTCAGAACAAGATAAAAAGCTTTGTGCTATATATTTCTACTGTGTGTTCATAAATATCATTTCGTAAGGGTGTTCATCCTGTATCAATATAACAGTTTCCCTTAATATTAGGGTCCCACACTCCAATTCTCCCATACCAGCTCAGTATACCACCATCATCTAAACTTCCCATTATCAATGCTATCTCTGCACCTTCACACGTGAGATCCCCAACTTTAAAATTTTCACAGTGCCTCCCGGATCAATCCTTAAATCCTCCAATCTCTTTGTACTTCAGCTCAATTTTCACGTACTTTACCAAGACTACTGGTGAGTCCTAGTCTCTAGTTAACTTTCCACAAGTTTGAATTCCTTAAACACTTATTAATAGTTTATATCACGAGATCATAATCTTGTTCTTATGTAGGAATTATTCTCTGGGAATGATGCAAAAAATAAACCTTGTTCTTAAAACTAGATCTCAAATTCCTCCAGGAGAAGGCTCAAATAGTGCATTTGATCTTCCATAATATCTACTTCAGTGCTATCATTGAGACAAAAGGACTAACTGGGTATTTCTTTGTATTCTTGGCACTGTACGATATATTATGGGTATAAAAGTGAATAAAGATTATTGTATATGCACAGAGTAGGCTGTGAATAAATGTGGGCTCTATCATTAGTTTGTTGTATGATAATTGGACAGACCACTTGTTTCTTCACACCTGTTTCTCACATATTCACCCTCCAAACCCCTGAGTCTCAAAGTGTGATCTGTGGACCAGCAGCACGGGCATCACCTAGGAGCTTGTTAGAAATGCAGAATCTCAGATCCCACCCTACGCCTACTGGATTATGGATTAAAGTGTACATTTTAACAGATTTCCCAGCTGATCTATACAGACATTGAAGTTTGAGAGGCATTGTCCTGGATTATGAGATTTTTGAGGACAGAGACTATTATATTCACCATTGTACCTCCTAACATCTATTAGTGAGCCTAGTGCATAGTAGGCATTCAATAATTTGTTCAAAGGATGAATGAAAATGTAAAAACAAAGGGCTAAGATTGATCGTTTCTTTGGTACTTTCCAAGTCCAATACTCTGTAATTGTAGGCCGATCTTAAATTGGTTGATTTTAACATTGGCAAAATAGGATTTAAGAATAATTCCTGCCTGGGGACTAATGTTTTTGACCAATTTTTTAATTTGCTAAATAAATTATATGCTAGCTCATAGCACAGTATTCTTGATTAAATTAGATGAAAACCACTCGAAACAAAAATGTATCTGTGAGGGGTATGTTCCTTCTATAATCTATTTTTGTATATACTCACTGAGATCCTGAATCTTGGCATTAAAAATATTCAGTAAGTTTTTAGAAGTGAAAAAAAAATAAAGTTGTCCTGGCCAGCTATCTTTATAGCTCCTGTCTACTAGGTGGCTTTAAATAATAACAGAAAGAGAATGTGTACCATTATTTACAGATACTGTCAAACCATGTGCACTGAATTTCTTGCCCTTCTGCTACTTGTCTCTTGCTTTCAGAGTTTAAATAATCTTATACCCACTCCTGGGCTTCTGGCTATACCAACTCACTTGACTCCCATTTTTCTCTAAATATAAATCATGTAAGCTCCTATCTTCTCTAACAAGACTCAGTTATTACAATAACATTCTAAGTAAAAATTAAAAATGTAGAAATGTTTATATTGCAATAACATCTTGTAATATGATTCTGCTGCTGCTGTTTGAAAATATAGATTTTGTTATCCAATTACCAATAATGCTGAACAGAAAATACCTATATCTGGGAAAAATGGGTATCAAATTTGCAAGCATCCAAACTACATAAAGGTTTTCATTTATTACTGCAAAATCCTAATAAGTTATCTACTTTAATTCCTAGTTGGATTTGTAGACTAAGTTGATTTCTTGCAAAATGAATGTTAAATTTGCTACTTGAATAGTTTCTACGACTAATTATGGTGCCTTTCGTAAAGTCTCCAGCACATTCTCATCCCATGACTTTCTGAACATTCTAACCCTTTATTATTTCTGAGTGAGTGAACTGACCACCTGTGTGGATCTGTGGACATACCTGGTGTTATGAGATGTGATGGCCGGAGAAGAAGAGTGATGGAAATGGCAAAAAAAAAAAAAAAAAAAAGTCCCATATGTTTCCTACACCAAAACACTATTGCTACTTCAGAGCATCAGGCTGAAAGTTTGGATATGGCAAGGAGATAATATTTCTGTAGAATGAGGCCTTACATTTCTGTCTCTTTGTGTCTGCCAATAAAATGGAATTATGGGATTAACTACCATGTTCCCTGCTCCTATTCTAAGCAATCTTAACATTTGTAATGGAAGCACCTCTACTGTTTATTTCTAATGCTATTTTAAACACTCCCATAACGGACCTTTCTAAAAGAATAGTGAGCAATTAATCATTGATATTGGCCTGATAATAAATCTATCATGGATGAAAATAATGATGTTTATTTATTACTACTAAAATTTTAGCAAAATCTGTGCTAGAATGTATAATAGCTAATAGTTAAAAAACTTGCTGGGGAAAGCTATAACCCAGATTGCCACAAATGGATTTGAAACCTGGCTAAAAAGCAAATTAACTACTAATTCTACACATAGCATTATTCCCACATTTTGAATTAGTTAATAACGAACATAACCAGAATAACTGAAAAGTCTGACTCTCCTCTTGACACTTCAAATGTTTCTGAGATATACATAAAGAAATTAAAAAACAAAACAAAACAAAACAGTGGCTCCACAAACCTAGCCATTCACCCAAGAAACACTATTAGGTGTCCTGAGTTATTCAAATACAACTTTCTGTAATTAGTTTTATGTAGTATCTCAGGTCTCTGTGGCATCTCCACTTCCAGAAGTCAAACCTCCAAACTCTCCAGTAGCCAAAGATCTTAAAAACTGCCCAACATGGTCTAAAATTTAATTTTAAAAAATCTAATTGATCTTGTTTAAATACAATCCTGACAAGATGTACAAAGCGATGTATTCATTTCCAAGGGCTGCTGTAGAAAATGAAAAAAAATACCGCTAACTGGGTGACTTAAAACAACAGAATTTTTTTTCCTGTTCAGCCTCTTCATGTTTTTCTTTAAATCTATTTATCTGTTTTTATCTTGACTCAAATGCTTATCAATGTTTATCTGTTTTTAAAACAGATATTATATTAGTTTCAGGTGTACAATATCATGATTAGATATTTATATACACACATATACACATTTACAAAGTGATCACTCCAAGACATCTAGTACCCATCTGATGCCATACATAGTTATTACAATATTATTGACTATATTTCCTATGCTGTAGTTTACATCCCCATGACTATTTTATAACTGCCAATTTGTACTTTTTAATTCCTTCACCTTTTTCACTCAACCCTCCAACCCTCCTCCCATCTGGCACCTATCAATTTATTCTTTGTATCTATGAGTTTTTTTCTGTTTTGTTTGTTTGTTGCTTTTGTTTTTTAGATTCCACATATAAGTGAAATCATATGGTAGTTGTCTTTCTCTGTCTGACCTATTTCACTCAGTAATTAATACCCTCTAGGTCCATCCATGTCATTGCAGATGACAAGATTTCATTCCTTTTTATGGCCGAGTAATAACAATAATAATAATAAATAGATAGATAGATAGATAGATAGATAGATAGATAGATAGATAGATAGATAGATAGATATTGCATCTTCTTTATCCAATGGTCTATCAATGGACACTTAGGTTGCTTCCATACCTTGGCTATTGTATATAATGCTGCAATATGCATAGAGATGCATATATCTTTTCAAATTAGTTTTGGATTTCTTCGAATAAATACCCAGAAGTGGAATTGCTGGGTCATATGTAAAACCACAGAATCATATTCTTTCACAGTTCTGGAGGCTGGAAGTCTGAAATCAAGGTGTTGGTAGGGTCATGCTACCTCTGCAGCTTTAATGGGTGGATCCTTTCTTGCCTCTTCCAACTTCTTGTAGCACCAGGTTTTCCTTGGCTTGTGGCAGCATAATTGCAAACTCTGCCTCTGTCTTCACATGGCTATCTTCCTTGTGTCTGCCTGTGTCCAAATTTTCCTCTTATAAGACACCAGTCACAATTGCATTAGGGCCCACCCTCATCCATTATGATCTCATCTTACCTTTATTACACCTACAAAGACCCTATTTCCAAATAAGGTCATGTTCACAGGTTTGAGGGACTAGACTTCAAGATATCTTTGTGGGGTGGGGGCACAGTTAAACCATAACACTGGGAAAAATAGTGTTTGGATACCCCTTTGGGTTCTATATTTCCTTATTCTTCTATTCAAATGTTGAACAAACATCTGATTACATTCTATATTATTAATTTTGATATATTATCTATAAAACACAGACTAAATCTGATACACAGTAAATATAAGTACAGAGATTCAATTTACTTATCTTCCTAAAAATACCACTTTTTAAGTATCTTCCAGATCCCACTCTGGATAAATACATATCTCAGAAGTAAAATCAAGTACACAGTCATTAAAACCAAAAACCGCAGATGTCACAGGCTCCATGTGGTCAATGCCTTCAAGCAGACAGTCTGTTACAATCTGTACCAACTGACACTTCCAGGTGGTAGACAAACAAAGCCCCAGGGAAGCTACATTGCTTCAAACTAGCTGCGGGGTAACATATATCACAGAAATCGACTTTTTAAAACAAATTTCTCCCTTAGGTGATCTAGGTGATTCTTAATAGCCTTCATTCTTCTCCTTAAATTTGTCCTGGGGAAAAGTGAGTAGTACATGATATGTGTTATTTGGTGAGACGCTAGTGGATTCTGTGTGGATACTGATGATAGATGAAATCACCACCCATACTGTGGAATGACAACCAGTCACAGTGGCGGGATTGTATAGGGGAATCTTAGGGGAAGTACAATAGCTAGGACGAGCTCTATTATAGGCTAGTGATACACTCTAGTAAAAAAGAACAATGCTTTCTTTGAAGCATTTTTGGAATCTTTTGCTGCTAACTTAAATGCGAAACAAAATAAACAGATGACAATGACATTTGCTACCCTATAAGGAGGAATGGTATACCAGGTCCCTTGCACCTAAATCTTTCTGAGCCTTTTAACTCTCAAATCTAGGTTTAAAGCTACCCCAAACTCAGAGATCAATTATGTTCCTAGGCAGGAGAAAGATAGGGAGCCTTAGACCAGCTAGCAGCTTACCTGCTCAAAATCAAGCTGCCTTGCTGATGTCTCCATGCTGACCTGTACTCTGGTTCTCACCCTGTTTTCTGCATATCAGATTCTAATAGGTGGCCTAGTTCTTAAAACCAGACCTTAGCCTTCTACCTGAGTACCTAAGGCTGGGCCTAGGTTTCTACGCCATTCTTCCAACTCTAGGATTGTGACTGATCACTGAGTCCTAGCAAAATCTCGGCTCCATCCTCGATCCCAGTTCCTAGTGATGCCTACGGAAGGTCTACCTGAGGCCAACTGGCTGCTGTTCCTGTCTGTATTGTCTGTCAAAATTTCATAACCGGCTTCATTGGATCTCATCTTATACTCTTGTATCTCATATTCCTGTCCTGTCATTGTAGTAATCAGTCAGATATGGGTTCCAGTCAACCTTGGTCTGACACATTCTAAACTCCAGTTATAATCTGGGATAATAGTTTGTTAAAAATGATAACTCGAAATATGCAATCTCTCAAACTATAAACACTCCATAGAAATAAGTATAGTTACATATTAACTTGTTTCAGAGATTAATTGGATACTTCTCACATTGCTTGCTATTAATTTTATTGTATATTTTAAAGGTTTAGGATTGCTATTTCCCCCTTGGTAATCTAAGTGCTTCTTAATTCCTTCTTTTTCCTTCAAGCAATCAGTATAGGATCAAGCCTGTGTTTATCTGGTTTGTTTTGTTTTGTTTTGTTTTGTTTTGTTTTGTTTTGTTTTGTTTTAAACTTAAATCTTCACAGGATGCCTCTGATTTTATACAGGGTTTCATATTGATTTTGGAAACTTTTAAATTTTAATCATGCTCTCAGCTCTATTAGATGAAAGGGCATTTGTTTAATAGTAAATCTCCTGTTGTGGACTGAATGTGTCCCTCCAAATTTCATATGTTAAGGTCATAAAACCCAGAACCTCAGAATGTGACTATATTTGGAAATAGAGCCTATAAAGAGGTAATTAAGGTTAATGAAGTCATAAAGGTGGGGCCCTAATCCATTCTGATTGGCGTCCTTAATAAGAAGAGGAAAAGACACCAGGGATGTACACTCACAAAGAAAAGGCCATGTGAGGACATAGCAAGAAGATGGCCATCTACAAAGACATCGACAGAGGCCTCAGAAGAAGGAAGCCTGCTGACACCTTGATTTTGGACTTCAGAACTGTGAGAAAGTAAACATCTGTTGTTTAAGCCACCAGTCTATGGTATTTTGTGATGGGCAACCCTAGCAACAAACATATACCCTTTAGGGTCACAACACTCAAGTCAAGAACAAGGAGAAAAGAGGATGATTTTGATACTTTATTAATATCTTGTTCTTGAATATTTGATGCTTTCCTAGAGAGTA
Source organism: Pteropus vampyrus (assembly GCF_000151845.1). Classification (NCBI taxonomy): domain Eukaryota; kingdom Metazoa; phylum Chordata; class Mammalia; order Chiroptera; family Pteropodidae; genus Pteropus; species Pteropus vampyrus. The sequence continues at coordinate 1,193,933 of NW_011888965.1, forward strand.
AACCATGAGCCACTATAATCTGCATTAAGAATAATATATTCTAACAAGAATTTTCAAACCCTAGTTGCAGCTAAAAGTTTTAGGAAGTCAATTAACAGTCAGGAAACCTGACTATAACCTGTCTAGCCAATTTACCAGTCATGACATCCAGGACATGTCATAACCTCTCTAAACCTTGATTTATTTATCTAGAAGAAGGTATTAATAATCTCTGTTTTGATCACCACAAAAAGTGTTACGAGGATCAAAAGTGAGAGGGTGTGAAAGTATTTTGAGATTGCAAAGTTCTATAAAAATATAAGATCTTAGTTTTAGTAAAGTTCAAGGATTGATAAATGTTTATAAAGAGGCCTTTCTGTCCTCCACCCCCTGACATATTCATTTCATATTGAAGAATAATTGCAAGGTAACACATTATCTACTCAACAAAAACTGCAGGGAAAATAGAGCAACAGAGCCCACAGTCTTGTGATATATTTTGACAGTTAAAAGTACCAGCTTTGACCTAAAAAAGCCTGAGTTTAAGTTCTGCTATTTTCTCTCTGATTAATGTAACTCTTTAAGCCTTAGTTTCCTCATCTATAACATGGAGAAAATAAAATTTACCGCAGAGGTTACTTATCACAGTAATTGAAATAATAATGAATGTAAAGAACATAACACAACATTAGCACAATATATGGTAAGCGTTCAATAAAGGCTGGTTATCATTATTATTAATAATATTATTCTTGTTACTAAGAACTTAGACATTATTCAGGAGGCTGCGAGTGCTCTCACACTTTCCCAAACCATAACTGCACTATGTTTTAACACCCTCAACCTTCACAGATAAGCCTTGCAGGATAACTAAAGAAATGCAAAACCTAGAAAGTAATTATGGAAAAGAGGCAGGTTCAAAAGGAAAAAAAAATACATATAGTTTCATTTTCCTGAAAGTCTGAGTTTATAGTGTCAGGCCAAATTGAGTGACACAACCCAACTTTGGATTCTACATTAGTGGGGCCAGGTGACCAGACATAAACTGCAGCAAATTTGATCATATGGTCACAGGTCAATATTTGAGGGTTGTGGTTCAAACTGGATTTAAATAATGAAGCAACAGAATTGAGGCCAGGCAATGAGGAAAAGGAGAATAGATGGGTGGTTCACACAGAAGCATATCTAGGGTAGAACACAAAAGATGCCTGTCTGATTGCCTGCTTTCTATGCTGATTCAAGCATCCTTGTGAATAGGAGTGATTAAAGACCAGCAGGAATATGGAGTATTGGTGAATGAGGCAGTGTTCGCCAGGTTACCAATGACTAGAGAAAGGTTCTTGATCAATAGGGAATCCTAAGAGTTCTAAAATCCCTTTTAGCTATTTTTGTATGTGTATGTGAGTCTGAAAATTTAACTTGTAGGTATCTTGATAATGTGTTGATTAGGCACAGCAGGAGGACCTGGCCTGAGGTTCTAAGCTATCTGCATTTTGATTTTAGTATATGATGTATATGCTAACTGTGCCCATCAGGCATTTTACAGATATTCTTTTCTATTTAGGTTAGGATTAGCTAGGGGACAGGACATGCTGAGAAGGAAAAGAGAGGCCTTGATGAAGACAATGAGTAACATATAGAGTGTTTATCATGTGTCATTCCAAATACTTTATACACGATTATCTCATTTCATCCTCCCGACATTCCTGTGAAGTAGGTATTATTATGGTCTTCATTTTCCAGATGGTAACCCAAGGCATGGAGGGCTTAAGTGACTAGTAATTAGTAAATTTAAGATTCACAACTAAACAGTTGATTCTCAATTTCTCTAGCACCAATATTGAGCATCTACTAGTGACTCCATAATTGTTTGCTCATCATTAACATGATGAATAAATAAATATTGAATGTTAAAAAAAAGTTGTAATTATATGTATACACCCTGATCCTCTTAGCTTGCAAGTACACTGGGTATAAAGAAATGTTTTCTATAGTTCTTATACCTACTACTCCCTCCCCCACAGTCGGTGCTTACAGATTATTGATACTGATGATGAAAACAAGAATTAGATTTGATGACGTCTAATAAACAGTTCATACTTACCATGTCCACAACAGAACTCTTTATTTTATTCCCCGAACCTGCTTCGCCTTCAGCCTTTCTGATCTCAATTAATCCTGTTGGCTTTATCTTCAAATATTTTCACATCTGACCACCTCTCACTAATTCTGCTGCTACCACCAGTGTTTCCAGGGTTACTACAATGACTGGTTTCCTTGATTCTGCCTTGGCTTCTTTTCAGCAGCCAGAGTTATCCCATAAATGATCTAAGTCAGATCATGTCATTCACTTCAATGGCTCCCATCTCACTCTGAGGAAAAAACAAAGACCTTACAAATGGCCTACGAGGCTCTACAAGATTATCTTTTTGACCACATCCTCTAAATCTCTATTCCTCCCATGCTCACTTTACTCCAGCCACACTGGCCTCTGTGCAGCTCCTCTAACTCATGAGGAATGTTTTCCATATAAGGACTGTTTCTCTGCCTGAAATTTTCCTTCCCCCATATCTATATGGCTCATTCCTCACCTCCTTCAAGTCTTTCCTTGGAGGTCACTACAGTGTGGTATATTCTGACCCTATTTAAAACTATACCTTTTCCCTACACTTCAGATCCCCCTACCCTGCTTTATTTTTTTCTAAAGCCCTTAGCCTTAGAACATATCATACATTTTCATGATATATTTTGTTTACTGTCTGTCTCTTTCCACCAAAATATTAACTCCACAAGGGCAAGTCTTTTTGTCTGGTTTGTATACTTATATATCCCAAGCACCAAGAAGAGAGCTGGACACAGAGTTAGCACTCGATTAATATAGGTTTATTGAATTAGATACGAGATTCTCATGTGGAATATTGATGAACAGGCCTCAAGTTAAAGAAAATCTATGTGGTTGTACTTAAAGCAATATTTCAAAATAATTTAGGTCAAAGTCAAGTTGCTCAAGCAAGTAAAACCTGCCACTCAACTTGTACTTAGTTTTTTCTAAGCCAGTATAAGTATATTCAAACTGTACTGGTATATTCTATTTACATCCAAGAAGCCTATGGTATGCACAAAGCAAACCCACCATCCAGGACAAAATGCAAATGAGCACAGAAAAGTGTCAAAATAAAATAGTAGTTCTAAATGTCTACCCATGAAAATGGGCTATTCCAAATGTAAACAGTAAAACTGATAAGTTTGTGAAAACCAATACATTTGCCAAACTCATAAAAAAATTTTATTGTGAGGTTTTGTGTTTATTTCATTGTTGGTAAAAAACTAAATCATGTTCTTTAGTTGGATGTACGGCTAAATAAACTGTGGTACACGCAGGCAATGGAATATTATTCCGTGCTAAAAAAAAAAAAAAAGTTATCAAGCCATGAAAAGACATGGAGGAAACTAAAATAAATAACTAAGTGAAAGAAGCCGACCTGAAAAGGCTTCATACTGTATGATTGCAAATATGTGACATTCTGGAGAAAGCAATACAGTACTATGGAGACAGTAAAAAGATCAATGGTTGCTAGGGGCTAGTGGAGAGGGCTGGAATAATAGGAGGAGCACAGAGAATTTTTAGGACAATGAAAACACTTTTCATGATATTTTAATGATGAATATATGTCATTATACGACCCATAGAATGTACAACACCAAGAGTGAACCCTAATGTAAACTGTGGACTTTGGGTGATTATGCCATGCCAATGTAGGTTCATCAATTGTAACAAATTCACCACTCTGGTGGGGATGTTAATAATGGGGTAGACTGTGCATGTGTCGGGGCAGAAGGTATATGGGAAATGCCTGTATCTACCCTTTAATTTTGCTGTGAATCTAAAACTACTTTAAAAAATTAGTCTGATTTTAAAAACAACAACAACAGCTAATTGGCATATGTTCTATAATATTTCTGTTTGTGATTAGTTAAAAAATATAATTTATTATTATAGAAGGAGTATATGTACATTGTAGAAAATTAAAAAATATAAGTAAGCAAAGCTTAAACATGAAGTCTTCACATTGCCACCACCAGTGATTCCTCTATGTTAACTCTGTAGTGCATATGCTCCTTAACTTTCTGTCAGTATGTATATATATAGAATACATGTGTTTATATATTTTTGATGAAGATAACATTATACTGTTTAGTATCTGCTTTTCCTAAGTCAATGATCTTCACTTTTCCATTTCAGTAGGATTTCATTTCATCTAATATCTAAACTGCATTGAAACCCCGCCCCCACACCAAGTGAATGAAAAAAAAAAAATTACAGCTATTTTACCAAAAAACAGTATCCAATCCAGAACAATACAGTGAGAAATCACTTTTAAAGTAATGGTAACCCAAATTTTTTTAATTGCATTATTTTATTTTAAAAGCATTTCCAACCCAAAACACTCTCATCTGAAATTAGTTACTTTTATTGCTGCATTTATCGGCATGATTTAAACTTTTTCAGTATAATTTCATCAGTGATTTGTGAATAAAATTGTAGAGTAGATATTAAAATGTACAAAATATTCAGATATAAAAATTAGTGAAAACTCATTTAATTATAAGGAAAAGCTTTAGATCTTTTTAACTGTCAAAAAATCCACAGTATCATAGGACAACTTGTTTTTGCTGAGTTTTTATTAGTGTGGTCATTACTCATCTGATACTGATTTTTTTAAATTACCTTTTACTCTTTTTATTATATAATAAACAGCTCATATTCTGTGACATTTTATTAAGCTTTTTCAGTAAAAAGAAAAATCATATTTTTGTTACTCTTAGTGATAGCAAAGGCGTAGTTGATAAAGTGACAACCTAGAATTAATGAAAAATATAAATCACTTGTAATCAACACATTTTTTTCTTCAGTATCCCTTAAATTTCAGTATATATGGTCCTTAAAAACAATTAATAGAAGATTTACTATGGTGATTTTCTGGATAAATCTTTCTAAACATAAAGTACGAGCACATAATATTTATAAAATTAATAAATTCATCCATCTGTACAAGCTCTCATCTATTCGTATGTTCTTGAGACTTGGGTATTATGTGAAGAAAACTGAAGACGCTCAAGTTAACAGTGCATAATGCTTTTTAAAATTCTGAAAACATGGTCTTGCATCTCTGTCAAGACTACAGAGTTATCCCCAAAGATAAAACTAGTATATAGTCACTTTAAAGTGTTATTTACTGGGAAAGAATATGACAGTTTCTCATAAAACCAAAAATGTAACTATCATGCAACCCAGCAATCACACTCCTTAGCATTTATCTCACAGACCTGAAAACTTATTTTCACTATACATGAAAATAACTATACATAATGTTCATAGCTTAAATATAATAGCCAAAAAGTGGAAACCACCCAAATGTTCTTCAGTGGGTGAATGGATAAACAAACTTTGGTTTATCCATATAGTGGAATACTATCAGCAATAAAAATGAACAAACTGTTGATACACCAAACAACCTGGATGAATCTCTGGAGAATTATATTGATTGAAAATAGTTAATCCTAAAAAGTTATGTGCTGTTTGATTCCTTTCATACAATATTTTTGAAATGACAAAATTATAGAGATGGTAAGCAAATTAGTGGTTGACAGGGTTTAGGGATAGTGCAAAGTGTGAGGAAAGTAAGAATGGTTACAAACATGAGAGATCCATGTGGCAATGGAACTGTTTTGTATCTTACCTGTGATAGTGGATACAGGAACCTATCTATGGGATACAATTGTGTAGAAATAAATACACACACACACACACACACACACACACACAAATGAGTACAAGCAAAGCTGGGGAAATTTGAACACCATTAGTGGATTGTATTATGCTAAAATCCTGATTGCCATATTGTACTATAGTTTTGCATGCTATTATTTGGGGAAAATGAGCAAAAGGTATGTGAAATCTCTCTGTATTATTTCCTAGAAGTGGATATGAATCTACAATTATCAAAATATTCACAAGTGGATATTCGCAACAAATTTTTTCATAACAGAAAAAAAGTGTTATTTATTGTCTCATGAGTTTGCTTTAAACAAGTTTTGGGGGGAGACTCTAGAAGGTACCATTACATTCTGCATAAACTACTATACTCATGTCCTCGATTGCAAACACCGTATGAAAATGGAAACAATTTTTGTTTAAATGACAATTATAAAGCCAGCCTCGTCTTTATTTTTATCTTATTTAGAAGTATTGAAGAAAGTTATGAAGTTACATTCCTTGAAATACAATTATTCAACATATTCTTTTTATATATTTATTGCTCAGATAGTCAGATTTGGACCCACTTAGGGCTTATGGGCCAAGGAAAAACCAGAGAAGTAGTTGGTTCCAATTAATGTTGGTTGATGGAAAAATAAAGCAAGCCCCATTCCCTGGATGATTCTGCAACGGTGAGGGAATGAGGAAACACCAATCTAGGAAAAGCAAAATTTAGGTAGGATAATTGAGCAGACGCTACCTCTTTTTGAAAACTCTGTCTACCTCACTATAGCAGACATATCCAGCTAGATCAGTTCTCTTTCAACAAATCCTGTTTGGATCTGCTTCCAGACCTTTACTTTGTCTAGTTTCTGTTCTCATTCTCCTCATCTCTGAAAACCCCTGTGGAGATAACATATTTCTTCTAGAAGGTTATGTACACATACTCTCACTTTATCAGAAATACCCAGGGGAGTGAGCTTAGTTCAGATCTCTTTCAACCATACATGTTACAAACTGCTCCCAGACATTTACTTTTCTCAGAATATTCTGTCCTTTTCCCAGCCCCACCACAGAAACCTTCTGTGAAATGGGCTAGTTTATCCTTATCCAATCATGTACTAAATGAATCCAATGACTTTTACTTCTTCTAGATAGTTTTGTCTTTTTTCCTCACACACACTGTCACAGAAACCACAGGAGAAGGAACTTAATTGATTCAACTAATCAATCACACTCTGTTCCCACCTCCTGACATTTGCATTGTCAGGAACCATCTATCCTCATACCCTTACCCCATCAAAAACACCCAGGGTAATGAGCTTAGTTCAGTTCCCCTTCAACTCATCATGTTTGAATTTGCTTCCAGACTGTTACTTGTCCCAGAAAGATCTGTTCTTACTTCCTTCAGAATTATTAAACCCCCACGGGAAGGATTTTAGTTCATTTCTCCTTACACCGATCACTTGACTATACCTTCTGATCTTGATTACTTCCAGAAGTTTCTGTTCTCATAACTTTATTATATCAGCAGTCCCCAGAGGAAGGATCTTAGTTCAGTTCTCCTTCAACCAATCATGTTCTCACCACCTGCCCTAATTTCATTTTCTCCAGAATGTTTTATCCTCATTCTCTCCATTCTGAAGGTTTTTATGAGGATGAGTGAATGAAGATACAACATTCTAGGAAAATTACAAGTCTAGAATGGTGTCTGAACATGATTGCTTGAAGGAGTACTGAATTAAGTTCCCACTTCTTGGGATTTCCAGGATTGTGTGAGGGTGGGGTGGGGTAAGAATGGGACAGAACTTTCTGGAAGGAGTAAAAGTCAGGAGAAGGGCTCAGAACATAACTGGATGAGAGAGGACTGAATAAGTTTCCACCCCTGGGGTTTCTTTTATTTTGGGTACATGAGGACTGAACATTCTGGGGCATGTACAGATCTGGGAAGCAGATCAGAACATGATTGGTTGAAGGAGAACCAAACTAAAATTTCTACCCAGGGCGTTTCTGATATAATGATGGCATAAGGACAGAACTTTATGGTGTCATATGTGATTTATGGAAGGAGTACTGAACTATGTTTCCTTCCATGGGATTTCTGTTAGTGTCTATATTGGGCCCCTTTCTGATCTGAGTTAAAGTGAGAGAGAATAGCAGAGGATATTTTATGACTTTTTTTTTCTGCAGAATACTAAGTAATTCTTGAGTTGTCATTTATTTCCTAAGTAATTAGGCCATTATGACTCTACCCTCTGTGTCCCTGCTGTAAAATTATGTCTATTGGGCTGGGTGTTCATGCTGCAAAATGAAAAAAATGACCATCGTGAAACAACATACAGTGTTTCTTTCTTAAAACTTTTTTATTGTAAAATATAACGAATATAGAAAACTGCATAAAACAAATGTAGCACTTAAGGAATTATCGTGAGGCAAACACCCTTATAACCAACCACTTAGGTTACAACTAGATTAAAAAATTAAAATTTTGCCAGCCATCCCAGAGAGCCATCCTAATCACAACCCTCTCCATTTCCTCAAAAGTAACCTCTCTATTGACCTTTCTGGTAATCAGGTTTTTATTTGCTTTATAATTTTGTCACCAAAATGTTCATAAACACTAGTTTAGATATGCCTCCCTTTGATAATTTCTAAGTCTCTTTCAGTCTGGAGTTTCTCCTCCATCCTTTCTTCCTCACGGATTATTTTTTTATGAAATCATGTTTTTTGTCCTCTAGAGTTTTCCACGATCTTAATTTTGTTCTGTCCTGCATTTCCTGGTAGTTGGTTCTATAGGCTTGATCAGATTTTAGTTGGTTGTTTTTTTCTTTTGGCTTCCTAACTGGTGATGCACTCTACTAACTAAAGGTACAAAAGATTTAGACAAGAAGCAGCTCTCTTGTCTGTGGTGTTAACTGCTTTCAGTGATCAATGCTATCATCTTTTAGGTTAAGGATGTCTCTCCAGACATTTTAGTTGTCTGAAATTCATCCTTTAAAATGAAAAAGGCATCATGGGAACAATATTCCTTGAATTCTTGTATGTTGATAACTTTTTGTGTGTGTGTTTTTATTTGAACGTCAAACTAGATATAAAATCTTTGGCTTGCAATTTCTTTCCTTGGCTATATTAAATATGCTTTTTCCACTGGCATAAAGCTTTGCTATCAAAGTCTGACCATAATCTGATTTCCTTTCCTTCATGAGTGATTTTGATTCTTTTAACTGAAAGTTTTTTCCCCTTAAAATCCAATAATTTTACCAGAATATGTCTCTCTGTTGGTAGATCTCAGTCTATTCCCTCAGGTACATGGTTGTGCTCTTTTAATATGTGCTTTTAAATATTATTTTAGGAAAGTTTACTTGCATTATACGTTTTGAAATTGTTTTTATTTGTTGTTGTTGTTCTGACAATTTTCTTCTTTGGGGATTGAGAGCCTATGAAAAGTAAAAAGATTTTGAACAGTTGCTGGGGGCATCATCACAGGGCTGAATGAAGAATTGCCAAGTAGTATTGAAGGCCCAATTGAGATTAAATGGAATAAATTTGTAGTGAAGCCAATTGGCACTGTTCTCCAACTTTCTGTAGCAGAACTGAACACAAGCAAACAAAACAGATGTTTGGATTTATTCAGTACTGTATATTGGCAGGGCAGACACAGTGTAAGTTCAAGGAGATAATGAATTGTAGATGTTAGTTAAAACATAGTTGAAATACTTATCAAAATGTTAATTGTACAAATAAGACAGAATTTTTAGGATAGCTCTAGTTATAAGCAATTTAATTCTTAGTCTTTTGTAAGAATGTTCTCAACATATTAATAAATAAAAAAAAAATCACTGATAAACCATATGTCTCAATTTTTTATTTGGATAGAAATATTCCATATCTATATGTTTTTGGCTAGGTCATAAAAAACACACATGGACTGTGTTGTGCAACAATAATGTCAATGAAAACAGTGTTTGAGAAAAAAGCTCCTTTAATTTGAATTAAATTAATTAGTCGTGGAAAACAGTGTTGCTAAGTTTCAGATTCTTACTAATATTATTTCTGCTATTCTGGACTTGTGGAACTGAAGCTACCACCAATCTAGAAAATGAGCAAAGTTGATGTTTGTAGACTCCCTTTCTAAAGTAGAAATCTATCAACTTTTCTGAATATTTTCTTCCTTTACACCCAGCTTAAAATATTACTAGACAACATTGTAATGATGAAAACATATTTTTTTCCTCGTATCTCTTTCCTCATAGGAGTGGTAAAAGTGCCTCTTGGTTAAATCCCTTCTTACTTTCCTTTAAGTTTCCCAGTGTTCCCTGATCTTTAACTGTGATCCCATTAGCTTACTGATTGGTTGGCTTTATTAATCACTTTCTCCTATCTTCCTGTTGACTAGGGGAAATGCTTGGAGTTAATGTTTACCTCTATGTGATGGTGGCCTCAATGCCAACAAGGCTAGATATATAACAAGTCCCATTCACGAATTTGAAGAAATCTGTAGTTAACTTTAGAATTTCATATGAGGTTTCATTACCTCTAGCTAACCTCCCTTAGTTCTTCCTGTCACTACAAAGCCCATACTTTTTGGTGCCTTCATTTGAAATTGTCCAATAGCCATTGTATCATCTCTGTCTTGCATTTGTTTGCTCTAATATGGTGAAATGTAGTTGGGATGCACTGGGATCAGCTAACCATCATCTTAATATGAGATTCTTGACTATTTACCCAGCTTGCAGCCTTTATAACAATCTCCTTCTCTATAATCTCAGATATTTTCTGTCTCCAACTACCTTTAAGACATCTGCTGTTGCTCCCCACAGATGAATTCAGGATGCCAATGATTTCACTAAGAACACCAAAACATAAAGTCTTTCCCAGACCAACGCGATATTACAGATGCTGAGTCCCTCCTTGTGACAATACTACAGATTCCTGCACTGAGATTACTGATTGTAATAGGTTGAATAATACCCTCCCTTAAATTTGTGTCCACCCGGAACCTCCAAATGTGATCTTATTTTGAAATAGGGTATTTGAAGAGGTAATTAAATTAAGGATTGAGATAAGATCACGTGGGATTGGGGTGGGTTCTAAATCCAATAAAAGTATTATTATAAGAGATGGAAAAGGACACACAGAGGAGAAGGCTATAAGAAGAAGGAGACAGAGATTGGAGTTATGCTGCCACAAACCAGGAAGCAATGTTTCTAGGAATTATTTTGCTTGTTGGTAAAGAGGAAAGTCCTTTCTTCTTCCTTCCAGCCTAAAATAAAAAAAAGAGAAGCCTGGGGCTCTGTCAGCCATGAGATGATAATCATGAGGATAAAAAGCCAATAGAACAGGAATGAAAAGACAAGAGTCTGGCAGAGAAGGACAAATACTGTATATTCTCTTATATGTAAAATCTAACACACACACACACACACACACACACACACACAGACACACACACACACACCCCAAAAAACAAAGCTGAACTCAAAAAACTAATGTATAAAAAAAAAAAAAAACAGAGAGTAGAGTGGTGGTCACCAAGGGCTGGGAGGTGGGGCACTGGGAAAATGTTATTTAAGGGTATTTACTTGCAACTAATAAATAAGTCCTTGAGATCTAATGCACAGTACAGTTGATCCTTGAACAATGCACGTTTGAACTGTGCAGGTGAACTTATATATGATTTTTTTTATTTCAATAAATACCTGTGCTTTTTTCGATCCATGGTTGGGAGACTGTGGACACATAAGGCTCACTATATGCATTGATCTACACTATATATAGGAGACTTGAACATCCATGAATTTTGATACCTGCAGCGGGGCATGTGGGGTCCTGGAACCAATGCCCTATAGATACCGATGGAATACTGAAGTTTCTGGGGAGTCAAAAAATTAACAGATTTTCAACTGTGCAGGGAGTCAGCACCTCATGTTGCTCAAGGGTCAACTATACAGTGATTATAAACAATGAAACTGTATTATAAACATTAAACTTGCTAAGAGACTAGATCTTCATTATTATCACCACTAGAAGAAATGATAATTATATGACATGCAACTAATGCAACAATGTAGTCATATTGCAATATAAGTGTACCAAATCAATATGTTAAACACCTTAAACTTACATGTCAATTAGAGCTCGAGTAAAAAAAAAAGTTATATGTCAATTATATCCCAATAAAAAACAAACAAACAAACAGAGTCTGGGCTCTTGATGATGCTGTTGAGCAGCTGAACCAATACTAGCAACTGCTTATCTGTATACCTGCAGATCTCAAATTTATGGGTCTCAGAATTCTTTATAAACATACTCATTATTGAAGAATGTTAATTTCTCAGTTTTAAAATAGGTGCTATGGTTATGTCCTATGTTAATATTAAGGGAAGCTGGATGAAGGTTATACAGGAACTCCTTTAACTCTGTGACACTTCTGTAAATCTAAAGTCATTTCAAAGTAAAAAGCTTAGAAAATTACTGAGGGCCCCAAAAAGCTTTAATTTATGTGAAATATATCTATTGCTATTTACCATGTTATAAGTAAAAATGAAGAGACTTAAAACATTTTATTTATTAATTCATTTAAACACTAAAAATAATACCTATTACATGTTAACATGGTAACATTCTTTTCATGAGCATTATATTTTCCAAAACAAAAGTATGTTTAGTGAGAAAAGTAGCAATGTTTTATATTTCTGAAAATTTCTTCAATATCTGGCATGATAGAGGATAGCTAGATTCTCAACTCTTTGTGCATTCAATCTATTATGATATGCAATTCTGTTTCAATTATATGAAGAAAATCTAGCCTCAGCCAGGTATTTAGTTTGAAAAAGAAGTATTTTGATGGCCTTTCCAGATAATTGTAGATATTTATTTTTGATACTTCACTGAAATTCAAGAAGTGGTAGTTTAAAAAAAAGTTGCAACATGGAATTGAAAACAGTATCAATGAGCTTTTCATGCTCTGGCATATTAAAATCTATTTGTCCACCTTGTATTTTGAATAGATCTTTTACTCACTCATGATTTTATAACATGATGTACTCACTCATCTGTCATTTGAAAAATAGTAGTTCACTGAATCTTATACAGGACATCCAATTGGCGACAGATTTCATTATAAAATATGAAAAAAAAAAACACATTTTTTGTTACTACCACCATTGATCTTATCAGAAAAGTCTTTATGTTGGGAAGCTGACAAGCTAATGGTAGCAGATATACGTTTTCCCAAACTCTAATTTTCACTCGAAAACACAGATGTTATTATTGATAACAAATACTTTGAGTTGTTTTCCTTAAAATGACAGGCTCACTTTGTTCATTTTCAAGAAAATATCTGCCAAACACCGAAATCGGTGTAACCATAGTTTGCTTGTCAGTCATTCTTTCAAGTAAAAATTATGCTTCTTGACAAAAGCTGCCAATTCAGCTCATTACTCAATTGCACAAGCTCCTTTTCTTTAAAAAATAACATTTTAAGGTTTATTTGAGCAAAAATCAATTCAAATCAGGCAGCATCCAATCCAACAGATAGAAAGGAACTTCAAGGAGCTGTACAAAATGAAAGACTTTTATAGGCAGAAGGGAGGGGGAACAAGGAAGTCATAGTATGCAGAAAAGCTGGTTGATTACTGCAAGGTTCCTTTCCTTTAGGGGACAGCAGGAGTCTATCAGGTAGATTGCCTAACTAGCACAAATCAGTCAATTCCTGATTTGACTGGGTTAAGATTACATTTCTGAGATAGCAGAAACTGTAATAAGTCTCCATTTGGTGACATGGATTTTCAAGCTCCTTTTTGTTGAGACAACTATTAAATGCCAGTTCATAGCAGAAGTACTTTATGCAAACTCTCCCATTTCATCCCATAGAATATTAACAAGATGTACATTCAAGTACTGAGATTTAATAAAATTCACATATTCTTTTTACTGCTTCTTCAAGAGCATTCTAAAGTGGATCTGGCTTGTTTTTCTTCAAGTACATAGCAATGAAGAATACAATGATGACCACTAGTACAGTCGGTACCATTTTTGTTGATTCATGTTCAGCATCCAGCCATTTTAGCATCTGTTGCTTTAGTATGAACAGTACAAATGTCAAAGTGAAAAAGACAAATAATATCTTAGAATTATTATTAAAATAGTTTTGACCTTGCAGAAACCTGAAAGAGTATGAAGAACCCATGGGGTCCATGGTCTATACCTTGAGAAGTCAGTTAGACTTATGTGAGAAAAATAAACCTTTGTTTGCTTTATCCACTATTCATCATGTTTTCTGTTATCTGCAACTAAAAACATTACTGACTTAACATAATATATGCTTGGGTATTCCTTATTATTCAAAACATCCATGCCTCTAGTTTTGCTTGAAACAAAAGATCTGGTTACCTTTTTAAATTGTTTCTTCTTGTATAGAGCCAGAGATAATTCCTCAAAATGCTGTTTTTTTTTTTTTCCTGACTGGTCCATGAGGGATATTCTTCTCCAAGTATTAGAATAATGCTAAGCAACTCACACTGCATTGATCAACCAGCTTTGAAATATTTCCCATAACCTAATTTCTGGAATAGTAATCTTAAATGATTAAGTTGCTGAGCAGTGATTCTGCTCACTTCTATAGGTGTATTTACAAAGTCTTCCTTGGCATAATTGCTGTGTTAGCCTAGAGAAGCTGCTCCTCTCAAGAGAGTTGAGTTAGAAATGAGGACAAGCCATTGCCAAAAGTGTGGCACTGGAGACATTGGCCACAAAGTACATAACACATTTGAAGGTGAAGGAGAAAGAGAAGAGACCCAGGAATAAAGATGAGCTTCTCCTTGCTTGTATTTTGGGGACATATTGCAACAACAATTGGTTTTAGTCTAACTTATTTTATAGTTTGCTAGTGGTAAAAAAGTCACTTAGTATTCTAAGTCCCCCTTCACTGAAAATCTAATTATAGCACTTCACATTGGAATACATGTTGTATATAATAAAACCAATAGGCAACATGGCAGGGACAGGGTGGATGAGGGATATGGGGACAGAAGAATAAATCTGACCAAAATTTGGCCACAGGCCAATAATTAGGACAAAACTTTAAAAAAAGACTAGGAGATTTCTATGCTCTGAAATGTTAACCAGAAAACAATGAAACTCTTCAGTAATGCAGAAACTGTGTTTTAAATGTCTAAATTTAATTGCAGATGTTCTGATTTAAAAGACATAATTTCTTGGAGGAAAAAAATGACGTATATAATAGAGACTTGTTCATTCCTCTATTGACAAAATCAAAATTGTGATGAAAACAAAGGGCAAACAGCAAGGAAAATCACCTGGGATCTAGATGAACAAACTATACAACTAGGAAGAGAACTAAGAAATCACCCTGCAAAGGGAGGCAGTAGGATGGGGCAAGGAAGTGAGGCTGCCCGCTCCCCAGCGGCTGAGTGGCACAGAGGCGGTAGCAACGGCAGACGCCTCTTAAAGGGGCCGTGTCCGTGAGCGGATTTTCGCGGCGATGGACCCGCTCACTCTGAGCATCAGGGCCAGGTCAGCTGCTCAGGGGGCACCTGGGACTTACAGGGGGGCACAGAGTTGTCGGAGTGAGGGCTGAGGTGAGAAGTGCTCTATATAGAAGTGCTGGTGGTATCCATTGTTCCTCTGTTGAGCCTTTCCCCCTCCCAGTGTGTGGACTCAGTGCCGCCATAGCTGAGAGGTCACCAAACTGGATAACAGAGGTCACTCAGCCAGAGGATTCCCTGAAACTCCACCTCCCCCCAACTCACCGCCCTACCTAAGCCACATCCAGGTGTGTCCTCGCTTAGTCAGGTGCTCTTTGCTTAGCAGAGCCAAGACTCACACTAGTGGCAGCTGGCCTCGATTTCTGGTGT
>NW_011888965.1:1210898-1211217 GCF_000151845.1 Pteropus vampyrus
GCCAGGGAAATTTTTTTTTAAGACATAATTTATTAGGCTAGTCACAGAAAGACAAATATTGTATATATGGGGTATCTAAAATAGTCAAATTGATAAACAGTGGAATATATTGATTTCCAGAGCCTAGTGGGAGGGGGAAATGGGGGTTACTAATCAACAGGCATATAGTCTCAGTTAAGTAGGATGAATAAGCTCTAGAGATCTGCTATATAACATTGTATATTTAGTCAACAATAATGTATTGTACACTTAAAGTTTTGTTAAGATGGTATATTTCATGTTGTGTTCTTACTGCAATAAAATAAACTTTTAAATAAAC
>NW_011888965.1:1212217-1239610 GCF_000151845.1 Pteropus vampyrus
AATAATGTATTGTACACTTAAAGTTTTGTTAAGATGGTATATTTCATGTTGTGTTCTTACTGCAATAAAATAAACTTTTAAATAAACAAATAAAAAATATAATTTTTCATTAGGAATAGAGGAGAACTTCCATGACCGAATAAAGGACATATATGAAAAACACACAGCTAACATACTTAATGGTAAAAGACTGGATGTTTTTGTCTAAGATCGGAAAGAAGACAAGGATGCCACTCTTGCCACTGTTCTCAACAATTCACTCGAGTTTCTAGCCAGAGCAATAGAATTCAAAAAAGAAAGAAAAGATATCGATATTGGAAAGAAAGAAGTAAAACCATCTTTGTTCACACATGGCATTATCTTATATGCAGAAAATTATAAGAAATCCATTTTAAAAACTTAGTCAGCAAGGTTGCAGGATATATAGTCAACATAAAAAAAAATTGTATTTCTATATACTTGTAATGGAAAACCTGAAATGAAGAAAACAATTTACAATAGCAGCAAAAATAATAAAATACTTAGGAATAAATTTAACAGAATAAATTCAAAACTTATACTCTGAAAACTGTAAAACATTGCTGAAAGAAATTAAAGAAGATGTAAATAAATGGAAAAACATCTCTCATTCATGGATCAGAAGACTTAATACTGATGTACAAATTCTATATATTTCCTATCAGAATCCCAGTTGGCCTCTTTGTAGAAATTCAGAAATTGATTCTACAATTCATATGGAATTGCAAGAGACTCAGAATAGCCAAAACAATCTTGAAAAAGAAGAGCAAAAGTTGGAGGAGTTACACTTCCCGGTTTTAAAACTTGTTACAAAACAACAGTAATCAAAACATTGTGGTGCTGGCATAAGGATAGACATATAGATCAATAGAATGAAATTGAGAGTCCAGAAATAAATATAAGTATCTATGGTCAACTTATTTTCAACAAGAGAGAGACAAGACCATTCAATAGAAAATAATAGTCTTTTCAACAAATTGTGCTGGAACAACTGGATATCCACATACAAAAGAATGAAGTCATACTCCTATCGCATACCATATACAAAAATTAATTCAAAATGGATTAGCAATCTAAATATAAGAGCTAAAATCATAGAACTCGCAGAAGAAAATATAGGAGTAAAAGTTGAGAACCTTTGGATTTCACAATATATTATCAGATATGACACTGAAGCATGAACAAGAAATGAAAAAAAAAAAACAGATAAATTCAATTTCATCAAAATTAAAATTTTTTCTGCATCAAAGGCCATTACCAAGAAAGAGAAAAGTGAAAAGACAGCCTAAGGAAGGGGAGAAACTATTTGCACGTTATATATCTGATAAGGATCTAAGATTCAGAATATATAAAGAATACTTACAATTCAACAACAAAAAGACAATCCAATGAAAAAAAGGCAAAGAACTTAAAATAGATATTTCTCCAAAGACAATATACAAATGGCCAACAAGTATATGAAAAGATTCTCAACATCATTAGTCGTTAGGGAAATTATAATCAAAACCACAATGATGTACCTGTTCATAACCAGTAGAACTGCTACACAGTTGTACCCCTATCTGTGGGGTATGGGAAATGCCTGCAACTATGGGTAATACCAAACCCTATATATACTATGTTTTTCCCTATATATACATGTGTATGATAAAATTTAATTTATAAATTAGGGACAGTAAGAGATTAACAACAATAATGATAAAATAGAACAATTATAACCATATACTGTAATAAAATGCTCTCTCTCTCTTTCTTAAATAATCAGTCTGATAACTGAGCCAGCTACTATGTGATTAACAGGTGGGGAGCTGATAAAGCTTGGATGTGCTGAACGAAGGGGTGAATCACATCTTGGGCCAGTCGGAGTAGAACAGAGTGATATTGCATCACAACATTCAATTTAAATCTTATGAATTGGTTATTTCTGGAATTTTCCGTTTAATATTTTTAGACTGAGGTTGACCACAGTTAACTGAAATTGTGGAAGGCAAAGCCACAGATAAGGGGAGACTACTATAATTGATAAAAAACAGAAATTAACAAGTTTTAGAGAAAATGTAGAGAAATTGGAATCCTTGTCAATTACTGGTGAGAATGTAAAATGGTTCAACTGCTATGGAAAATAGTTTGGGGGTTCTTCATAAATTTAAACAAGGAGTTACCATATGACCTTGCAATTCCTTTCTTAGGCAGATATATACCCAAAAGATTGAAATGGATACTCAACAAGTAAGTACACGTACTCACATGTTCATTGCAGCATTATTCACAACAGCTAAAAAATGGGAACGGCCCAAACGTCCATCAATGGATGAATGAATAAACCAATAGTGGTATATCCATATAATGAAATATTATTCACTCAGCCATAAAAAGGAATGAAGTATTACCATATGCTATAACATGGATAAACTTTGAAAATGTTATTCTGAGTGAAAGAAGTCAGTCACAAAAAAAACACATATTATATGATTTCATTTAAATAAAATGTCCAGAATAGGTAAATCTGTGGAGACAGTAGGTTAGTGGTGGCTTAGGGCTGGAAGGATGAGGGGATACAGGTGAAAGGTAAAGGGTACAGGGTTTTTTTAAGTGATGAAAATGCTCTAAAGTTGACTGTGGTGATGAATGCACATATCTGCCATTATAAAAAAAAAAAAAGATTAGTTTCTGATACACTTTTATAAGGGTGAAATATATAGTATGTGAATTATGTTTTAATAAAACTATGAAATGAAAAAAGATATAATTTCTTAGAAAAATGTAAAAATGAGGTTCATATACATTATCCATTTCTTTAATGTCTCTCACGCAAAACAGATTTTTTATCACCATATTTGAGGGCTATTTCTCTAACAATATAGAGAGCTAAAAGGTTGGTATAGGACTGGGAAAATGGCTCATGAAAAGAGCACTTGGCAGTCCTCATTACCAAAAGTATTTGAATTTGGGACACAGTTAACAATGCTGAATAAGGGGATAAGTACTATAATGGTTATTTGGGATAAGTACTATAATGGTTATTTCCAATAAAATAGAAGTTGGATAGTCAGATTGAGAGAAATGCACTGAGAATCACTATCTGATCCATGAGACAGGGTCACAGAGGATAAAACATCAAGGTCTGTATGGAAAGATTTCCAGGAGTTGCTATAGACTGAGTTAGTACAAGCAATTGGGTTGAGTGAGAGCGGGGGCGTAGAGGTCACTATATATGAAGAGAAACAACCAAGATAACTGAGGACAGGAATCACTAGGTGATCCAATTGCACAAAGTGATTTTCTCTTTTTCAGTGGATCTTACACTTGCAACATCTTACATCAAAGCATCTTGAAGATGTTGCTTGTCATTTGAAAATAAAATTATGGGAGTCCCAATTTGAGGTTGTGTATGAGTCACAAAGAACAGACATATCTGGCACACTGGTCAAATAAGCCTGATAAAAGTGTATGAGTTCTGAGGAGCCTCTTGGAAGCACTCATCCTGAGGGAAAAAGGATCTAGGAGTACAGTCTTAGTCCTTTTAGGGGTTCAGTGATATTAAGTAGAGCATGTGACTGTCATTTGTATTGATCTCCTGAACCTAGCCCCAACTTCACTTATGGGTAAGCCCTAAACTCATACGTTACTGGGAGGATAGGCACCACTCATATAGGTTTCCCTATTAATAGAGAGTACTGGAGACAAATAAAAGCAAGGAATAACAGCAGGTAATCTGGTGGAGGTGCTGCTACACTCAGTGGAAGCCGATTTGTTCAAGAATACACATGAGGTATCCCTTGAAACCTTCCAGAAACACTTAGCAGAGGATCTTTGAATATCATGCATCATACAGATGGAGACATGAACAAATTGAGGTGTTACTATTTATGCCATCTCCACAGGCCGAATAAGTTAGAAACATGGACAAAGCTTCTAATCCCCCTGGGACAGTTGAACATGATCTTGTGGTGAAAGTGACCTTTGGCCCATGCTTTGAAGGAGTACAGGGTGTTTATTACACCGAGAGAGGGTTCGTAGGACATTTTGGATTAGAGCAAAGAGGTTGTACAAATACACAAATGCTCACTATGACTATTCATGAAGAAGAGTTTGTGTGGACCAAGTGTTTTCGATTTTGTGTCGCTACACATGTAGTGTACAAACTTAGTGAGGATCCTGCCATTTTATCAGTCACCACTGAGAACAGCTCAACTATTTCTTATAATTGTTGGAATTCTTAAAATATTAGAAATGAAAGGAACCACAGATGCTAGCTACTCCTTCTCTCCCTCCCCTCTAAGTGCAAGGGATAATTGCAAAGCTATTAGCAAATTCCAAGGCTGATAGACACCTTACTTACATACATCTGCTTTGTCATGTAAACTTAGAGGAGCTAAAAATTCCTGTGAGATTTAGAAGGCTGAAGGGATGCTGAAATCCAGTCAACAGGTCACGTTTTTGTTGTCGTGAGCCCTATAGTCTAGTAATTTGACATACAATGAGTGCAGAAAGAACCTCTATAATTTCTTGCGGTTCAGGTAGCATTTATACTTATGACACAAAAGAAAATGACATTTGAGAGTGTTACTGTTTAATTGTTAGTGAATCACATTGTTTAACTCTAGCATCTAAATGTCATGATAGTGCCTACAAACTGAACATTGTGATTCTAGTTTAAATTATTTTTGTGTCATTTTACAGCATTTTTTTCTTTCACACTATCTCAAATAAGTGGCTGAATTTATTCATCAGAAATTATACAAAGTGAATTTACTTTACATAGAAAAGTAAGATGACCTTGTGTTAATGTGGTCAGAGAACCTAGAGCAAGTACTGAATATAGTACCAAATGTGATTTCTTTGAAAACTTAGGTCAAAATCAAAAGCAACTCTAAAATCCAGCAAGGAATTAAAATGAAAACATGGCATTTTCATGGCTTTTCCTTTACAGTACAATTCGACCATGGTAGTTTTTCAAAACTTACAAATGAAAATACTGTTAACATATACAAAAACTTTAAGAATACTTGTATAGGAAGGCATATGCATTTTATTTAGCCTTCCATTGTGAGATAAGCAAAACAACATTGTTATCAAAATCAAACACCAAAAACAGTTTTATGCCAAAGCTAAAATAGTCACTAATATTTCATGTTTAGCACCTTTCATTTTAAACAAGTCTTAGGATCATAGAGTCATATTACCCAAGCACTCTTCCATTATTGTCAGGCACAACAAGCCATAAAATTACTTGAAATAAAATCTGTTAAGCACATTGCAGTAAAACTCTAAGTTAGCACCAGCTATGCAAAGAATTGTTGGAGATGTAAAGCCTAAGGTCTTTCCTTGGAAGGATTTATAATCTAGTTCAGATGAGATGTACACAATGTGTTCAAATATGACATTACCCCCGTATCAAATGATTGTAACAGCCAATGACAGCTATAGAAATTCAAGGAGGGTCTGAGATTCCTCAATATGTATGACTTTGCAAAGCTAGTGTAGACGTCAAACATGTCCAAACCTGTAGAGAATTTTAATGAGTTTATTTGAGCCAAATTGATGACAATTGCTGGGAAGCAAAATCTTAACAGATTGAGAAGATGCTCCAGAGAATAGCAGTTTTGCAGTTTATTTTATATATTAGAATCGAAGGAGGAGACGTAAGGAGGGTTGCATAAAATCCACTGGTGGCACATTAAAGGAATGGGAGAAAGCAAAGCAGGAAAAACTCTGGGATTAGATAAAAAGTAAAATGGAGAGACATATACTTCTTTTACATTGGTGAGTACAAGATACTTAATTAACTTTTACAGCGCATGGTGTCGGTATGTGGGGAATAAGAGCAATGAAGGGTTCTGTGGTCTCATGCACCAGTGGGTGCTTATGCAAAAGATTGCTCTGATATTTCAAAATTATGTCTTAAATGCAAAACGACAATAGACGGGCTCACTTAAGGTAAAGACTGACCTTTGTCAAGGAAGCTACAGGCCTAGGATATAACTACCCACTATGACCCTGCTTTTACGTAGGAATTTTTATGTCCAGATCATCCTATGTGGTTACTTTCTGTCTCTGCGTTTGTAGCCCTCATGTTAGCCTCCCTTGAGCTTGTCAGGTTTAGTATGTGGCCCCTTTTTCGTTCACAATAGTAGCAGGCATTTTTTTTTTTAGTCCGGGGGTGCAGTCAATTTGTCATTTGTTTGTGAATTTTAGAAGAAGTAGGAATCAGTAAGTTTTACTTGTTTCAGTTTCAAAAGCTCAAATAGACCCACCCCCCTTGACTTCCAGGTTTTTCCTATGGTATACATTTTAACTACACAAACAAAAATGTATTTTTCTTGAAAAATTGGTTTTCTCTTAGCACTGTACTGTTCAAAAATTCACTGTTTCACTAACCAGTCTCTCTCAGTCTCTGCTTGTAGAAAAAAAGTTGCCTGTTATTTAAACAAATGTGACTTGACAGGCATGATAAGAGAGATGAGAGCCAATCTGTCAGAGTAGGAAACTCCCAGACCCGTAGAGAATTTTAGTAAGAGTTCGTTTGAGCCAACTGATGACAATTGCTGGGAAGCGAGATATCAAATGCTCCCAAGAATGAAAGTTTTGCTTCTTCTTTTATTTGGAATTAAAGAAGGAACGTAAGGAAGATTACATGACAGTGGGAAAAGGTAAGGTGGGATACAGGATAATTAATAAGATTATGTGCTCCCTTGAGGGTGGTTATGCCTCCCAGGGGTCTGAAAAAGAGGATTACTCTGTCATTTGAAGGGTGTATTAACCTAGGTACACAAGAACAATAGACAGGGCTTGCTTAAAACGAAGATAAACCTTTTGCTGAAGAAGTTATAGTACTGGGGCATGGCTACCCACTGTGACCTGCCCAGTTATGAACTTCGATCATCACCCTGTGAGGTTACTTTCTGTTACTGGACTTGTCAGATTTATTACAAATCCCCTTTGCCATCCACAGATCTTATCCCTATTTTCTGTAATGACTGTGTTCTTCCAGTCATTAAGAAGTCATTTTTTAATTTGTTTCACTAATTCAACAAGAATTTATAGTCCGCTTACTATGTGCCTGGCACTATACTAGTGTGGGAATGCAAAATATAATTTTCCTCCCATCTTTCTAAGTTCCTCTTGCTGGGATAATAATCAAATTAACATGAAACATATTAACAACAGAAAATGTCCAAATTGATTATGTATGTATATTCAGGGGTGCCATAAAAATAAGGGACTCGAAGACATATTGGGCGGTTGAGGCTTTTATGCTATTCTGGTCTAAGGAGAGGAAGTCAGGGATCTAGGATTTCAAAGGGAAAGTAGACAATTCACAGGTAGATGAAAAAGAGCAAATATGTGGTAAATGAATTCTTGCTGGGCCACTCAGAAACAGTGGGGCACAGAGGGGAGTCTAACAATCAGGCTTTCCTAGATTTCTCCCTGTCTGCCACACTTAGTTCATATTATGATGCTAAAATGATGCTCCCTTCCTTTAAATAGCTTTTTCTATCTGAATTCCTTCAGGCAGGTAAGGAGGCAGGTCAAAGGTTCTATCCATGTTTTTCATTTCTTAATAATCAGCTTAAAATAAGTAACCAAGTGGCATATTTTGGGGTGACAAATTCTGGTTCCCCTCACTAGATATCAAGGATACAAAAATGAAAAGGGAAAAAAGTCTCCACAATCATGTATACAAATACTTGCAATAGAATGCAATAAAAAAAACAAAAGTGTTGAAACATCACACCACGGCCTCTAAGATTCTTGCTTACCTTTCGAATCTCATTTTAGTTACTATATTACTGTCTCACTGGCCTTCTCTTTGCTTCAAATGCACTAAACTCCTCTTCAACTAAGGCCTTTGCACTTATTTTCTCCCTCTGAAATGGTCTTCCTTGCATCCTTTAGCTGACTGAGCCCTATTCACTCTATAGTGATCAATATAAATATCATTTCTTCAAAAAAATCTTAACTATCCCCTCAGATTAGGTCTTCTTCCTGTCATATATTCTTATTGCCCCCGTACTTTTCAATTTTAGCCCTAATCTAAATTGTAATTAATTGCCTATGTAATTGTTTATTGTCTGTATCTCTCACTGGACTAGACTATATAAAGTCAATGAAGGCAGGACATCAGTATTGTTCACTAGTATATCCCCCGAGGCCAACACAGGGCCCAGCACATAGAATTTGCTCAATAAACATTTGTGGAAGGAAGAGAGGAAAAAAAGGAGAGAGGAAGTGGGAGGAGGGGGAAGGAAAGAGGAAGATGGATGAACGAAAAGGAGGAAAAAAGGAAAGAAGGAAGGGAGGGAGGGAGGAAGAATTGTGTGTGCATAAATAAGAGAATGGTTTATCCCTGTTTATGGAAATTAGGAGTGCTAATTTTTGAGGTTTATTTCTTCATCAGAGTTACTAATGTTTAGCTTCTTTGTCACTGCCTTTCTGACAACTTATCTTCGGTTTTTAAACCCAGGAAGATGTGCTAGCTAGCACCAACCACTTTCCGACAATGACTGTACCACTAGCATG
The DNA here is from genome assembly GCF_000151845.1 of Pteropus vampyrus. Taxonomy (NCBI): domain Eukaryota; kingdom Metazoa; phylum Chordata; class Mammalia; order Chiroptera; family Pteropodidae; genus Pteropus; species Pteropus vampyrus. The sequence goes on from NW_011888965.1 coordinate 1,220,759, forward strand.
AAGTTTTAAAGTGACCTTAATATAATACAAAGCCAGTGGTTTTAATATGGGACCTACGGAATGTGTATATCAAACTCTGGAGTTTCCCCTCTTTCCTTCTTTAGTTAAATTTCTTATGTCTGCATCCATGTCTGAACTTCTGTGGGTCCCAGGTCTGGCTGTGATCCAGGCTTGTGGCTAGGCATAGAACTCTAGATATAAAATGTTACATTAATGTAGTAAGGCGCCTGCACCTAACTTGTGCAAATATGACTCAGCTTATTGTTTATCACGTATGTGTGGCAGAATGCCACTATTGTTCTCTGACATATATAAAGCCCATGTGGTCTCCTAGTGCAGAAGCCCGCGCTCCCCACAATAAAGTTGGTGCCTGCTGTTTCATTCTCATGTCGGCTCCTCGTGCATTTTTTTTCAACTGGGCGTCTCACCACCAAAGCCTTCCCTTCTTGATCAGCTCGGCACCGACTACTTCTATCTTAGTGATGGAGAAAGTAGAAAAGAAACATCAAGATAAGATCTTTGAGGTCATTTGTAAATACACTTTTTCACTCAATCTGCCCTTCATTTCCATAGGTAATTACAAGTTGCTTGTATGAAGTGATTGTCATCAGTCTTAGAAAGATTGATACAAGCAAAACTAACAAGTCGCTTCTCTTCTAGTTAATGCCTGAAGTCAGAGGTCCCACATTTATATAAAAGAGAAAGGAGACAAGACAAAATCAGTCATCTTAGAAGCTTCAACAGCAACCTTGTCTCTTTCATCTATCAAACAGAAACTCCCCTCTCCTTACTTCAAAAGATTAATATAGCATTTGAAATTATCTTTTCATTCTACTTTTATTATAATGCTCCAGTTCTAAGTTACTATAGTAACCATTCTGGATTTGAGTGAAGGCTCCATTATTGTCACTTTAATTGTTTGGTTTTGTTTTCTACTCTAGCCTCATTCGAGTTTATAAAATAAAAATGAATTTATCCTTTACTATTCTCTAAATATTATGAAACACGAAGACAATTCAGACACTCTATATGACTATTATTAGAAATATCTGTTTATATACCAATCATAGATATATATTTCAGAAACACCAGACATTATATTAAAGCAATATATATATTATTCTGTATAATTAAATATGAGTGCTAGTAGCTAATCTTAAATATTCCACTGAAAAGCATATAATGTGCAACTACTGCAATACTTATTAAAAATCATTTATTTCTGATTTCTCATACTGAGAAATATAAAGATGGTGATCATGATATTTGTATCCTTTACACAATTTGTGCATTAAGAGAGAGGACTCTATAATGGATTAGTTTGATTTTGTCATAATATTCATCAAAATTACCAATTAATGTAATTTAAGTTGTCCACGTCTGATTTATTTTTAATTTCCCTATGTGTCTGATTTTCTTCAACTGTTTAACTGGTTATTGCCCTTAAAAAAATATTTGTAGAGATTCCCTAAGGCTGGTAATAAGCTAATAAATGTACTTTATTCCTTCTGGCTGCCTTTTAGGGGCACAACAAGTTGGAGACCAAACCAGATTCATTGCCCATTTATGCTATATGTTCCTGGGGTACAGTCTATATGAGGGCAGTTCTATGGCCACATCTTCTTGTTACAGTAAGCAGGAAGAACAGGGCCCTGGGGGAGAGGAGAGGGAGGAAGAAAGGAAGGAGGAGGTTCGATCAGCCATAAAGAAAATGCCAGCACCAAACCAACATGAACTAGATCCAGACTGCTTGAAGGGGCTCTGGAAATCCATCTTACTACTTCAGGTGACCTTTGGCTGATTAGAATACTATTGGCAGCCTAAGAAAATCTCCACCCTCTGTGTTTTCATGACAATTCCAAGGGAGCCAAATAAGGACAAAAATACCCCCTCTCAACGAGAACAAGTGGTCCACTAGGACTCACCTAGGAAAACCTATAACACCACCTCTAAGCTTTGAATGTTCCACCCTTTCATTTTATATATAATAATGACCAAATCCCACCTCTGGTTTAGGCAACTGTTCTTCCAGCCTTCCTGCTCTTACCATCTTGAGAGTGTACTATCCTTCACTAATACATCTGCTGCATGCTTGGCTATGCTGTGCATCCTTGAATTCCTTCTTGTGAGGAACATCAAGAACCTGATCTCCGGTAACATTCTCAGGGATATTTTATTCCTCTTCTTTTTCCTTCTACTGTCCTCAGACTGTGAGGTTGAAGAAAATCAGGGGGTAACAGATTATTTCCGATTCATCCTAATCCCGACAGTATAACCCTTTGGGACCCAGTTTAATGCAGGAAAAAGTATCCTGTAAGAGTCTTCACATTGAATGTACTCTGCACTTCAACTTCTGTCATCCTTCCTCCTCCAGTGTCTTCAAGGCAAAAACAACTTTAGCATTCAAATAATCTTCTAGTCTCTTTGAATTTAAGTTTCTCCTCAAAATTGGTCTGGCTAGGTTGCACCCTCCTTTCAACTCCTCAGTGCTTTTAAGGTGATTTATCCAGAGTTGTTTTCAGCCAGTGGATTGGATCCAAATAACACACTACCTAGTCTGACCTTATGGGAAATAGCTATTACATTTTTATTGTATAAATTATGTGTTTGTGTTTGACAGTTATGAAATTTGCCTTCAGGAACTTTACAATGCAAAAAGATCAAGGGGATGTAGGCCCATGGGTTTTTGTTTGTTTGGAGATACCAGCAACCATATGGAAGATAGATCTGGTATAGACTTTTGGGGGAAAAAGGTCTGAGACTTTTGATGGATTGTCTCATTACCATTATGAAATTTAAGACCCCGTCTTTCTTGGCACCACTTGTTCTTTCCTCAAGGGATAACTTCAATTGGTTGACAAATAAATGGCATCCTTGTCTTGAAAAAATAATCACCAAAGGAAAACCATTCCTGGCTGGTTTCCAACCACCTCCTCCTGGTTCTGAGCTGTTCTGTAGTGGTCAAGGTCCAGTCTCTTCAACTTAGGGGCAGCTGAGAGGGCGGTTGACTTTGATTCAGACTGGAGAGACAGCATTAGCAGCAGCCTCCTTTCCCATGGCCTGTTGCTTTAGTACTCTAACTTGTGTCTGTGACAATGAAGGCAGATTCCTGACTAGACATGGGTAAGCGAATAAGCTTGGGCCAGGTTTGTGACTTTGTAACTTTTAAATAACAGCTCCACTCATGGCTCAGTGCTTAACTAGGGAAAACAGCAGATTTGATTACTGAGAGGACAAATTAGTAACACTGGGTACCACAGCTTTGAGGGCAGGATTATGGCAAAAGTAGTATTTTAGAACTTACAGAGGAAAACACATCCACAGCATGAATTAAAGACACAATTTAGATGTTAACATGCTCCCTAACATATATCTAACACTTGTTTAAATCATCCAAGATTAACCAAAGAAAAGTATAGACATGCACTGTAAAAATTAAAAAAAAAAAACGCTAAACTTAAAATCACACAATCTTTTAGCATATTAAAATAGAGGTCATCTGAAATTCATTGAGTACTAATTTGTTGTTTCTGCACATGCATAAACGCACATTTTACCTAGAATACTGACTTTTTAAAAAAATAATTAGTCGATCAAAATTAGTTCAATGCCTTTAAAAATGAATAGGCTACAATACAAAGCAAGGTCTACTTACCCATGAACAAACCGAACGAAGATTTTAACTTATTTATTAGTGAAACAAAATTGCTGATCTTCTATAAGATAATTATTTGTATTTGTATAATATTCCATGGTCTATGAAGTACTTACACACCCAGCATTTTACTTCATCCTCTTAACAGCCCTGTGAAGTAAGCATTATTACCATTTTACAAATTAAAAAACAAACTAAGCTCGTTTAGAATACAGATATTCTTAAGGTCACAGAGCTAATCAGTGGCAACTAAGTCTCAAATTCAGTCATCTGACTTACAATCCAGTGCTTTTCCCACTAAATTTACAATTTACATTGTTCTCATCATCATAGAATCATTACTAACGCCATCCTAGGAAAAAGACCAATTCTACTGAGTCTAGGCCACATGGGCAGATGAACAATGAAAAAGGACAAGTTCCATGAACTTTCAGTTCATGTTTTCTAACCAAAGGTTTCGATAACTACAGACAGAAGAACTCCCCCATGATGAACGCATAGCAATGCCTAGAAGATACTCTCCAGGTCTAAACGAATGATATTTCAACTGTTTAATAAGGGAATTGCACCTTGTGACAAGGTTTTTTCCCTCCTTACAAATGGAGTTAAATCTTAACAAAGTCAAGGCTAAATAAACTGTTAAATTATTTTTCTCATCCTTTAATCCAGAAGTTGTTTCCTCAGCTAAATTCATAGAGGCAGTCTACATATTTTAAGAATTTTAATTTAGTGTTTCATCGACTTTCACCTTTACTTTATGGCTGAAACTCTGAACAAGCACCAATAAATCATGACTGAGTTGAAACTGAGCAAGATCCTTAGGAGCAGAATAACCAAGGCTTAATATGCATTTGAGAGACCTGTAAAGTATAAATGAATGCTACCTGCCCCTTCAATTCTGTTTGTATTAAATTTATATTCATTCTGCCTAAAATTATTTAAGACTTGCATTTGATATAATTCTTGTCATTAGTCCTTGAGATATACTATTTTTGAGGAAATATGTAAACATTATTGCTCTATAAACTAAACATATTTGCAAGAAGTGTCTCCATACAGTTAATAATTCTGGCAAATCAAAGTATTTCTGTTTTTCCCTACAAACTATAACTTTCACAAAAGGCTTGGTCTCTGTTTTAATATATTCATTTAATAATTAGAGATATTTCCTATTTGTAAATGAAAAGTTAGCTATACAATACATATTCCAAAGAGACTATTTTTTCTAATTGACATTGAAACAAATCATTAGCATGCTACAGTACTTGTCTAACTCTTTTATATTCATTAATTATTCAGGATTAATTCTGTGAAAATCCAGAGAATGCTTATGTTGATGAGTTTTTAAGATATACAACTGTTCCAGGAGATAAGAAATGTTCATGAATTTATCATGTATTGAAATACACTATAAAGATCTTGACTGCTAGAAATGTCTCCTATCTGTTTTTTAATATAATTCTAAATATTGGTGGAGAATGTACATTAACATTTGCCCATTAAAACCCGATCACAATTTTCTAAACTATTAAGATTTATTAACCTTGTGAAAGGTTATGTACAAATTATTCAAATGCTTTTAATTTGTAAAGTACGTTATATATATTACCTATTCCACATGCATTGCCTCATCTGGTCCTCTCAATAGTCCTGGGAGATAGGTAGATCAATTAATGACCCTATTATAAAGGCAAAGAAGATATGCCCATGCTTAGAAGCCCAGCAGAGGAAGCGCCAAATATTTTCCACGTACACTACTAGATGCTGAGGGTATAATGAACAAGTTGCATAATCAGGAAGCTTATAATCTAGCCAAGAAGACAATTAAATGAGCATTAAGAATGAACTGTGGTGAGTACTCTGATGGGGGAATCAAGGATGCTACAGAAGCTCATAAAAGGGCAACCTAACTTAACTTAGAGGAGTCAGGAAAGTGTCCTTGAAAGAAGAGATATCTGGCAGCCATAAAATCAAGAACTTTCTTGCAAGACATGCTCAGTTTTATATTTTGTGGTGAAGGCCGTAGAAGCAGTAGGAGAAAAATGAAGGGAAATGCTGGAAACACAGATCTGTGATAGACAAAAAAAAAAAAAAATTAATTACACTAGTATTCATTAACCACTTAATGAAGACCAGGAGTTGTGGTAAATGCACTTCTGCAATCTATATTTCATTTAATCCTCATATCAACCCTAGGAGTCAGTTTCTAATGTTATTGACATTTGGTATGTGTTATTATTATTACTACTAGTAGTAGTAATGGTAGTGTTTGACTTAAAGGTCTAAGGTTGATGATTACTTAAATACATTATAACGGGTCACTAAAGAGCAAACATGGTAATATCCCATTTTATATAAAATGGTAGAGAAAATGTCAGACAAGATCTGAAAGACATATATCCAGGTGCTAAAAGTCATTATTTCTGGATAGAATTATGAGCACTTTCCAAGGTCGTATTTGCTTGTATATATGCATGTGGATGGGATGGATGGATGGATGGATGGATGGATGGATGGATGGATGGATGGATGGAATGAATGTGCATTGTTTTTGTAATAAGAAAATATAATAAATCATAAAATAAAATTGTTCTTGGACATTTCGGGTTTTTTTTTCAACTTTTCCTTTTCATACAAAGCACAAACAACTTAATGAAAACTAGAAATAAAAATTCAACATGGAAAAAATGTTCTGAAAAAAATGGAATCTAAACATATAATGAAGGAAGGAAACTAGACTTTGAGTGGTGAGCACATAATGCGACATTCAGATGATGTATTATAAAATCATACATTTGAAACTTATATAATGTTATCAATCAATGTCACCCCAATAAATTTAATTTTTTAAAAGTAGAATACTTAAAGATGCATAGAGGGTTGTAAAAAATCCAATGTTGCACTCAGATAGCCAATTCCCAAAAAAGTAATTATCAATGATGATTGTTATGGATTGAATTGTGTCTTCCCAAATTCATGTGTTGAAGCACTACCCCTCAATTAGACCATATTTGGAAATAGGATCTTTAAGGAGATAATTAAGGTGAAATGAGGTCCTAAGGGTAGGGCCCTAACACAATCTAACTGGTGTCCTTAGAAGAAGAGGAGACACCAGAGTTGCATATACACAGAGAAAAGGCCATGTGAGGGCACAGAAAGAAGACAGCCATTTACAAGGCGAGGAGAGAAATCTCGTGAGAAACCAAACCTGCAGACATCTTGATTTTGGTTTTATAGCCTCCAGAACTCTTAGAAAATAAATTTCTATTATTTAAGCCACCTAGTTTGTGGTATTTTGTTATGGTAGCATAAGTAGACTCATACAGTTATTTATTTTCAACCAGATCATCATATTGACCAACTTGCTTTCAGAAAATAATATATATGGTTTTTTTTTTAGTTTTGGGGGAATGTTTTGCTTATTTATTTCCTTTGCATTTTTGTATTTTCTAGTGCGAGGACAGTGGATACTCTGCCTTAAGCTTTAGCAGACTATGATTCCACTGGTACAGGTGTGGGAGCAAAGGGAACCAAACCTATGTCCAGGGCAAGGCAGCATAGTAAAGCAAGACACCATCAGATCCTGGCTGGCACCATGGTGGGGAATGGATAGGTGATCTCATATAGCAGGCAAAGGATAAAGAGAGAAGGTTGGGAAGGTGAAATTTCCTGAGATAGCCTGAAGCAACAGCTTGCATAGGGGACATTTTATGAAGAATTAGCTGTTGAGTCTGTGTCGAGAGTAGAGATCTTAAAAAAGAAATCTGAACTAAAACATGAGAATTGCTTCTATGAGAGAGGAAGGAAGGAAGGAAAGAAGGAACAGAGTGAGTGGGTGGGGGTCAGAGTCGGGAAGGAAGCATTATTGTGATAACACATCTGAATTATCTACCCATAATTACTAGGTATCCACTGAAATGTGGAAAAAAAACAGAGATTACTACTTATTTCACATTCTCCTCCAAGCTGCCACAAACTATTTCAGATAATTTTACTTAACTGCATATTCATCCAACCAAAATTCTCTTGCAACACCCACCGCCAGTTATACTATATGGTTACATCACTGGTCTTGATTTTTTTGTTATTGTTTTTCTTCTTGTGTGATAGGGGCATAAGCATGGGGATTAAGAGCTCAGAATCTTGAGCCAAACTACCTGGATTCAGATCCAGGCTCTACCTCTTACTAGCTGTGTGACCTTGGGGAAGTTACTTAATCTCTTTGTGCTTCAGTTTCTAAGCAAAGGTTGTTGTGAGGTTTAACTGAGTTAACACATATAAAACACTTAGATTCATGCCAAGAACACGGTAATGCTCTGCAACTGTTGGCTCATCTGATTTTTAATTGTGCCATTAAGCTGTGGAAAAGAGTTTGTCAAAGGAAGACGCTTTTCCTGAGCTACATTCTATTTTACTAGAATGTTTTACTTTCTTCAGTGATATAACATAATCTAGTATTGGTTTGTTTCTGTTTTATCATTTTTGATAACATAATGAACATTGCATTCTAATTATAAAGTATAAAAGGTATAGAAATATAAATGTCATACATAGTAATTTAACTATAAATATCTAAAATAAATAAAAAATAAAAATAATGAATAGCTCCTATACTCAAAATAACCCCTATAGTTTTTATAAATTTTTCTATGAATTCTTCAATCTATTGTACAAATTTCAAATAAAAAAATAGATATAAGTAATTTTTTTACCTTATAGACGAATAGGACATTTTTTCTGTCATAAAATATTATTTGCGAATGTAATTTTAATTGTTACATAATAATCTATTGAATAAATGTACCAAAATTTATTTAGCTATTCATAGTTTTAGACATTTGGGTTGCATCCTTCTCCTTCTCCTTCTCCTTATTCGCTGTAGTAATTAACAAATATGTATCCTGATACCAAAATATAAATGAATATATTGGTAAATGAAAGGATAGATGATAGATAGATAGAGCTGCTTTGAACATATTTAACATTAATATTTGTTATCATCTCTAATTATTACCTCAAGGAGAATTCTTAGAACTGAAATTACTGGACCAAAGTCTTAATGTTATATTGTCATTTTCCTCCCTATAGGTTGGACCAAATAAATATTCACTCACAGTATATAAGGCCTCCTATTTCCCTGATTTATTAGTAACATATTTCACTTCTTCATCTTTGCCAATTTGATGGGCAAAAATCATGTCATCCTTTTAATTTGATTTTTTGATGACTAGTAAAATTTAAATATATGCATTGACCATTTATGTCTATTTTAATGACTGTCTTTTTAAATAACTAGATAACCTTTAACTTATTTGTTATGTTTTATATACATACACACATATACAAGTTTATCTAAGGCATAAACATAAATATAGCATATGCAGCTGGAATTTTAGTGAAGTTTTCCTTTTTCTCTTCTCTTTTTCATTTGTTTGACATACTCCTATATCGTCTTCACCCTCATAACCTATGTTAATAACTAGCACGTATCCTTCCAGAGTTTTCTCCATGTTCATATAATTAAGCACGATAAGAAAAAAAGCAAACAAAATGTGTGTGTGTGTGTGTGTGTGTGTGTGTGTGAGAGAGAGAGAGAGAGAGAGAGAGAGAGAGAAAGAGAGAAAGAGAGAGAGGAGAGGAGAGGAGAGGAGAGAAAATGGTTAAGAACATAAACACTCTGGAGCCAAAATGTTTATGTTAAAATTGCATTTCTTCCTTTTACTAGCTATATGAACTTGGACCAGTGACTTTACAGCTCTATACCTCAGTTTCCTCATTTGTAAGTAGGCATCATTAAATCTAATTGAGTCAATGCATGTAAATTCCTTAGAAGAGTTCTGGAACGTTGTATATAAATGTTAACTATTATTACATACAAGAGTTTGGGGTCATCATTTATTTTACAAAAATGATATTATAATATAACATATCTTTCTGGAAAGAAGATCTTGTTTTCTTGATAAATGAGACATAATACTGCATTTCATTAAATCTTAAAATGCCTTTGACTGTAAGATGCATTATTGTTTTATGTACCACTGAGAAAGAAAAAGTACTACTAGTTAAATATGACACAATGCTTTCTTATCACTTAGAATCTTTATTTTATTCTTAGTGAAAGAGTTCTTTTAGACATATTTACACATAGAATTTTATCATATATTTTTCTTGTGTATATGTTTAAAAAACTACAAAAACTAAATTAGTTACAGTATTTGTTAAAAAAATTACTTTCTCACATGAGTCCAATTCTTTACCTTTCCAAGTCAAAGTCATCATTGCCAGGGTTTTTGCACACAATATTAGTTTCTGTGTCATCAAAAATATTGGTGGTGAGGTATTTCTTAAAAGAGTGCTCTACTATCATCATCAGGATTTTATTTGAAGCCAATGACACCCAGTCTGCAAGTTTTGATGCTGAAGTCTTCTTGATCATATGAGAAAGTGTCGATACAAGGTTTTTAAAAAACAACCAGGACTCATATTATTGTCTCCAAAGATTTTGTTGAGTGAAACACTGAGAGACTGCATTTGTCCAGTCATGCCTCTAGGAGCAGCAACTATGTTCATGTAGCAGGGCTAATTATAGAATGACTGTTACCTAGCCTACAATGACTGTAGAATGTAATCACATTTAAGGCACATTTCAATTTTAGAAATGAAAAACTGAGAGAAAATGTTTTTGAACTAATGTAATATGGTAACTCATTATTTCAATTATTTTTTTTTCCCTGATGTTCAGTGAGCTTAGCATATTTACATTTTTGAGGGAGCATTTATTCTTCCGTCATTTGCTTTTCTTAGATCCTTTCTATTGAGGCATTTTTTTTATCCTCTCATTTTGTAATAGTTCTTATATACAGTAGATATTAACTCTTTGTCATCTTCAGTAACAAGATTTTCTCAAATCCATAATTTGTTTATTGATTTATTAAATCTTTTCCTATACCAAATATTTTCATTTTTATATAGTCAAATATATATGTTTTTATAACTTCGTGTTCTCCTGCTTTGCTAATGTCTCTTCTAGTATTTAATCCATCTGTTTTTCTGTTGTTGTTCTTTTTTTAATAATATGAGATAGGAGTCTTAACTTTATATTCCTCCATATGGATAGCCAGTTGTCCCAGAAGCATATATTAAATATTTCATCTTTTCCCATTGAATTTGAAATAATCTTCTTTGTGGTATATTAATTTTTCATATGTTCTAAGATCTATTACTTGGTACATTTCATTCTTCAATTTATCTAGAATTTATTCTTGTGCAAATGGTTAACCATTTGTTTAGAGTTGTTTATTGAATAATAGTGCCTTCATGGTTTGAAATGCCCTATGTATATATTCCATTCATCTTTCAATTTTGGCACCAGTGCCACCCCTTTCAATTTCTGCAGCTTTATAATAAGATTTTATATCTAGTATACAAGTCATCTCTCACCAGTCTTTTATTCTGCTTTTTCAGAGTTTAATTGGTTATCTTCTCATGTTTATTCTCTAAGATGCTCTAGTCACATCACATCTCTCTCCCCATACACATAGATACTAAATACATGACAAAATACTGCGATGCGGCTTCAATTGAGAGTGTGTGCATGTATAGATGGAGCTCTCTGTAAAGCTATACTTTCTGTAATATGTCTCTCCATTTACTAAAGCCTTCTTTTATGTCTTTAGTAGAGTTTTGTAGTTATTTTAATTTAGTCATGCACATTTTTGTTAACTTTATTATTCTGTATTTTATATTTTTTCTTATTATTGTGAAGTTTTTTCATTTTATTATCAAATGGATTATTGTTGAAATATAAAAATATAATTATTTAGTATATTAATATCACCATTTTGTACAGATGCTCCTCAACTTACGATGAGCTTACATCCTGATATGCCCATTGTAAGTTGAAAATATTGCACTTTGAAAATGTATTTAATCTACCTAACCTACCGAACATCATAGCTTAGCCTAGCATACCTTAAATGTGCTCAGAATACTTACATTAGCTTACAGTTGGGCAAAACCATCTAACACAAATCTTATTTTATAATAAAGTATTGAATGTCTCATATAATTTACATAATTATGGCTTCCCGCCTTCACACCAGGCAATTATTGAGTTTCATTTCAAGAGTAATTGCCATCTTCTTTTTATTTTCACCAGAAACAGGAGATACAGATGGGCATTTTGTAGACATGATGAGATATAAAAACACAATACACGGTATCCAAAAAATCACTGGCAACCCAGTACATTGTAGATTATTGGTTGTTTGCCATCACGAGAGGGTGTCATATCACATATTGCTAGCGTGGGAAAATATCAAAATTCAAAATTTGAAGTTCAGTTTTTACTAAATATGCATTGCTTTTGCACCATCGTAAAGTCAAAAAATCATAAGTCAAACCACCGTAGGTCAAAGACTGTACTTCATTCTCTAGGGTTTGCAGATAGAGAATTATACCACCTCTGAATAATAAAATTTTCCTAGTTTCATTTACATTTGATTTGTACATCTATATTTTATAAACTCATTGACAAACATATCCATAATATGTTAAATGATAGAGATAATGGTGAACAATCCTATTATAAATTTTAATGGGAATGCTTCTAGTATTTCTTCATTAAGCATGATGCGAGTGTTAGTTTTTTATCAAGTGAAGAAATTATCCTTTTATTTCTATTTAACCAGGGGTTTTCTATAGGAAGGTCGGTTGAATTTTCCCTCCAAAAAAGATAATTAAGCATGTGTTAAAATATCTTTTTTTTGACACGTTATGAGTTCTTATCAGTTTATTAATATTGAGCCATCTATGCATTTATGGTATCATATTTACTTAATCAGCAAATATTATTCTTTGAATATGTTACTGGGTTCAATTTGCTTTGTCATTTAGGATTTTTGCACCAAAATGTACAATTGGTGTTAGACAGTTGCTTTCTATTTTTGTGCTGTTAAATATTGGCAACAGGTTTATATTAGTTTTATAAAATAATTTGTGGAAGCTTTTTTTTTTTCTTTATGATCTGTTATTTGGATGTTTGAAATAACTTACTGTGAAATTGTCTTGGCAGGTAGTTTCTACAAGGTGATTTCTGTGATGTCTCAATTATAATCAAGTTTTCTACCTCTACTTGTATTGACTTTAATAATTAGTATTTTCCAAAATGCTCATTCATTATATTGAGATTTTCTGACTTAATAGTTTTTAGAGAAAAAAGGACATTGCTCTCCATAGTTATACCATTTCTTTACTTTCTACTGCTGCATTGCTTTCTTTCTTTTTTTCTTGTTTGGCCTTATTAAAAGTTTGTCCATTTTATTGCTAACTTTGAAGAAATAGCTTCTGTAATTGTTTACCAATAAAACTATAGATTTTATTTAATAAATCTTTGTTTTTAATTTATTTATCTAATTTTTCTGGGTTTTGTTGTTGTTGCAGTTGTTGTTTCTGTCCTTTTTTGAGGGTAAGAAATATTGCTCTTTTTTCTAACCTCTTGAGATGAATATTTTCATTCTTACCTGTTTAATAATAAATGCATTTAAAACTAGTAAATTTTCTATGAATGCAGTTTGGGCCTCATAAATTTTGATAGTACTATTTTGACTGCATTCTTTTCTAAATAGTGATATAAGATAGGCTTGATTTTCTCTTAGATCAATAGTTATGAGAGTGCTTTTTAGTTGCTTAGTGGTTCAATTTTTTCTCTTTATATAACTCTGCTATTGATGCATGGTTTTGTGCATTCTTGTCAAAGAATGTGGTTTACACAATTTTCAATTTGAGGAAGTAGTAAGATCTTTTATGACCAATTTTGGTAAGTGTTCTATAGAAATTTGAAAATAAAGAAGTTTATTTTCTATAGTATAAGTGTGTATCAAGTTGATATAATTATTAATCTTTTTCTTTGTGCTAGTTCTATTTAATTTGTTAAAGATTAGTAGTAATGTGCTAAAATCTTTCCTGATGGCTGTAATTTTGTCAACTATCTTGTATAGTCTAACAACTTTTGCATTATATATTTTGATGTCATCTTATTTGATACATAAATATTACTTTATCCATAAAAATTGGTCTTCTCAATGTAGTTTTATCCTCTTTGCTTTTAATTTTACTTTGCCTGGTGTTGAAGTTGTGAATCTTTCTTTCCTCTCATTTGTATTTGCCTTGTATACCTTTGTTCTTCACTTTATTTTTAAACTTTCTCTGACCAACTTGTAGAATATTAGTCTTATATTAGGAGGGTTTAATTCATTCACATTTATCATGATAAATGATATGTTTGGTCTTAATTTGGGCACGCTATTTGATGCTTTAGTATTTAATATGTCCAGATTTAATGTGTCATTTCTTTTTAAAACTCTTTCTTCATTTCTCTAGTTTTCCTTGTGTTCACTTTCCATTTTCTCTTTTTAATCTAGTAAAGTGAAATTTATATATGATAGTATTATTATGTGATTTTCTAGTAAATTGGTCTCCCCCCAAAAAATTGTGATTTGTAGTGTTTTTTGTGGTGTGTACTAACATGATACAACTGACTGCAGACATAACTCCAGTACACCACTGGATTTATTCTACAAATGCTTATGTGTGCATTTTAAAAGTTGATAATCTATATCTCCAAAAACATCAAAAATATACGTGTCAGTTGATCTCCTCTATATGGGATGAGAGGCTTAAATTCATTTATTTTTTGTCACCAAGAATCTTCACTAACCTTAATGTTTTATTGAAATAATCCAATAACTTAAATTGAGGTTATTAAATCTTTTTTATATGATTTCTCCTTTAGTAATTATTTCAAAATTACTTTTATATTTTATCATCACATCAATAATGATTATTTATGTATTAGCTATATGGTTTTTTGATTAAAGCACTTTGTAACTATATTTTATGATATTTTTAGAGAATTAGCCAAATGATATTCATTTCTCTTACTTTCCTGGATATTTTAAATTCTATTCTTGTATTAAACTAGACTATCAGGATGATATGTCCATGGCCTCTACTGCCTTAGACCTTCAGAAGTAACTTCATCAAGTCAAATATGTGTTAATATCAGGGCAATTTTCACAGCACAATACAAGAAATAACAAGAATCTCACTACAAATTTTACTACAGATTAAAGTGGTTGTCCACTATATCACTCAGTATTCCTAATAGAAAACTCTTTGTGTGGAATTTATTTTAGGATCCAACTGGTACTTGAAAAGCTACCTTAAAGATCATGAAAATAACTGTTTCCCCTCCCCCCCTTTAATTTCCAGGAATCTCAGAGCTAAATTTGAAGCTCAACTTCAGGAATTATGCAAACTCTTGTGCCCTGATTTTCCCTGATCTTGACTTTCTGCTCTTAATTTTATTTTGGCTTTTCTTGCTAATTCCTATTGAAATTTCATTTTATTGTATGTTGTCCTCAAAAGGCTGCTTTACATTCTTTGCAGATAAGGAGAGGAAAAAATGAATGAATAGAAACTCTATAGAAATTCTATAATTTTGTTTTATGGTTTCTGATTATTAAAATGGAATTTAATGCTATTTATATTTCTTCAAGGTCTTTAATTAAGACTAAAGCTACAAATTTTTTTTTTTTGGTTTATGAGTACTTGCGTGTTTGTCCATCAGTAGATAAGGGATGGCTCTCCATCCCTTATATAATGTTTTTTTTGACTGCTGTGAGTTGAGTTGGAATTTAAATTATTTTTTGTTTCTTTTTATGCTGATGCTATAGATATTTGCCTCATAAACTCCATTAATTTAACAAAAATCTCATAGGTGATACTGAAGATGTCTTATTTTTAGTGATTTGAGTAGTGGTACAATATATTAGAAAGATCCCTGAAATAAGAGACAGGCGTGTTGTGTCTAATTCTAGTTAACTTTGAGCTACAAATTCACCTTTCGATTAGTGGTAAATCACTTTACCTGTCTGAATCTTAAAAAGAAGGGATAAAATAATATGCTCTTTAAAGTCTCATTCAGTTCCAATGTCTTATTATTTGAATTGTGAAAAAAATAGCTAGTGAATACTTACTGATAAAACATGTTCATTATACCTTTAACATATCTACAGTATTTCTTTTGGCCATGCCTTAAATTTATATGAGCAAGTATGCATATTAATATAGTTAAAATAAGAAGCAATAACAAATATTCATGCATGCATAATTCTTATTCAGATGACATTTTTGAAACCCATGGTATTACTACAAGTACTCTTTTTTCTGTTTCCATAATGACAAAATAACATTAATAGTACATGCCTGGAATATTAACTATGTTATGCTAATGAGTTTAATAGCCTAAAAACCTCTAACAAATAACTCATGATTGTGTTTTCTGAGTATTTCATCCACTTTTATTGCTAAAATCATCTCTAAAATGCCATGGAATCCTAATCATGTTACCCCTGTGTGTAAAATTATCATTCCGGGGAACATCTCATAGAAAAACAGGCTTGTACAGTTGGAAGTGTCCTTAGAGGTTATTGTCTCTTATATTGAAGACAGATGCATCCTTTCATTAAGTGCAGTGTCAGAAATGTTCATATGGCAGAGAAGTATTTCTTACCATATGTAAAATGTGAATTGAATTTGAAAACAGAAGTTTCCATTAATATTGTCATATCAGTGCCTTATCCTGGGACCTACCACAAGGAAAGAAATTACACTGTTTGTAAGATTAATGATAGATAAAATGGTAAATCAATTTCTTTCTGGGTTACTACCATTTTAGGTGGCCAGCCACCAAGATAGTCCCAAGGGATGCTCACTTTCTGGTACTCACACTCCCCTCTCATATTGTACCAGAGTTGGTCTGTGTGACCAATAGTATATGGCAGAAATGATGGTATGTAATTTCGAGATCAGATAACAAAAGACTATGACTTTTGTCTTAGCCCCTTTCTCCTCAGATCACTCAGGCTAGAGAAGCCATTCCATGCTATGTGCATCTCTATAGAGAGATTCAAGTGACAAGGAACTGAAGCCTCCTGCCAATAGCCATTTGAGTGAGCCATCTTGGAAGAGAATCATATAGCCCTAGTCAAATCTTCAGAAACTGCAGATCATGAGAGATCCTGAGCAACTACCCAGCTGAGCTGCTTCCAAATTTCTGACCCTCAGAAACATTATAAGATAAATGTTCGCTGTTTTTGCCTAAGTTTTAGAATAATTTGATACACAGCAATATGTAACTAGTACAGAATATTCTACTTTAATATGAAATGATAGGTTAAAATATATTTTTCAGAGTACTCCTTTCTAGATCTTTTACAACTTATCTACACATAAAAAAAAACATTAAGCTTTTTCTCTAAAAAAAGTAATTATTTCTAACTAAGTTTGCAAATAAAATTACTATGTCCTGTAACTGACTCAATTATTCAACAAATAAATGGCATAGATGAAAAAAGGTTGAGGTAAAACTATGATTGATTAAAATAGATTTGAGAGATATAGACAACTTCAATATGCAACCTTGATTGGATTATGATTCAAACAAACCAAATGTAAAAAGACATGTTTGAGATCATTGGGGAAAAGTGAACACAAACCTATTAGATGATATTAATGAATTACTGTTACTTTTCTCAGAATGATAATAATATGTGGTTATAATTTTTAAAGTCTTATCTGTAAGAGATATGTAATGAGGTGAATATGGTTGAGATGACATCATAGCTGAGGTTTGTTTTGACATGCTCCAACACAAACAAACAATAAAATATTGGAAGAGAGAGGATAGATGAATCGACTAAGAATGGCAGGATGGTGATAATAGTTGAAACTGGGTGATGGATACATGAAGATTCATTATACTAAAATCTCTTTTTCTGTCTATTTGAAAATTTCCATAATAAAAACATTTAAGAACACTGAGCATCTTATACTTTGTTTAAAAGTAATATGGGAATATAAAAGTTTAATGTTTATTGTTGGAAAATATGACACAGTTCCAAAAATTTTTCCTTAGGAAAATCTTAATACATTTCAAGAGTAAACAATTTTACAGTGGTCATCTAAAGTTCAAGAAGTTTTCTTTTACATCTTACAAAATTATATTCAATTATTTTGAAAAAAAAGTAAAAAGTATAATTACAAATCATCGAAGAAAAAAAAGGCTTAAGGTGAAATGGCATAGGAAGGTCACAATTTGATGTATCTCCCCTATTCCAAACACATTGCAATTCTAGATAAAATACATAAAGATAAAAATAAGAAGATACAACTAAGCTTGAAGCAAGAAGAACACCTCTCTGGATCTAAAATTAAACAGAAATAAAAATGATAAGGAATCCTGGAGCTACTGGCGTGCTGGTTCTAGGTCTTAGAAACAAAGTAGGAATGGCCAAGAGTTTGCCTTCAGTGGGGTAACATGGCCTAAAAGTGCTGTAGAAATAAGAAGGAAAATGAGCAAGGATTTGGGAAGGATTTATCATGCTCTAGAAAGGAGGCTAAAAAAATAATAAACAACTGCCTGCAGATGCAGCTAAAAGGAACTACAAGTCTAGTGAGGTGACTCTTTCTGTTTGTTTATATAAAACTTTTTCTTTTTGCCAAGTTATTTTAGAGACTAGTCTGACGAAGATTTTGAATATGTTTTGAATACTAAAAAAATAAAGAAATCATATTTGTCAAAAACAGTAAATTATAGAATAAAAACAAGCAGAACAGAAATATGAATAAGCAAATGTGTAAAAGAACCAACCAGAAATTATGGAAATGAAACATTTAATCTTTAAAAAAATAAAGTCAATAGATAGGAAAAATAGTAGCATAATTTAGTTAATTGGAAAGTAATACTGAAAAATTCACCTGGTATGAAGCACAAAGACACAAAAAGAAAAATATGGCCAAGATATGGAAAATAGATTGGGAGACCACAACATCCCTTTAATAGATATTCATGAAGGAAAAAAGGAGAGAATTGTGTAGAATCAATATTTGTAGAGTTTATGACTGGAGTTTTTCCAAAATTTAAAGACACAAATATTTAAATGGAAAGTACACTCTGATTACTAAAACAAGTTTAAATAAATATACATATAGACATATAGTAAAAAAAAAAAGCATAACATCAAATATAAAAATAGAATAATAAAAGTTACCAGTAAGGAAGGAGAGAGGTTGATGGGGTAAAAGGGGTCAAATATGTGGTGACTGAAAGAAATCTAACTATGGGAGGTGAAATT
>NW_011888965.1:1242305-1248121 GCF_000151845.1 Pteropus vampyrus
TATATGCAGAATCTAAGGAATAAAAAGAACAAACTAAGCAAAAACAGACTCACAAATATAGTGGACAATTTGTTGATGGACAGAGGGGAGGGCGTTTGGGGGGCTGGGAGAATGAGGTGAAGGGTTAAAGAAGTACAAATTAGTAGCTGATGGATGCACATGGGGATGGGGAGCACGACATAAGGAATGCAACTAGAATGAATACATTGGCTAGGTGGAGGGTTGGGGGAGGGAGGGAGCAATTGTGGGGTGGGACCATTTTACGAACTATATAGATGTCTAACCAATGTACTGTATACTTGGAAATAATTAAAATAAATTTTAAAAAAGAAATATAATTTTAAACAAACAAACAAACAAACAAACAAACACCACATATCCTTGCTTACACCTGTATGGTAAGCTCCTTGAGGTAGAGACAGTGCCTTAGCCATGCATGTGACCCCACTGCTAAGCACAAGGTCTTACCCACTGCAGACAGTGAATGTACGACCATTTCAAGGGAGCACAGCACTGTGGCCCACTAATAAGCCAGTGGGCAATGACTGATATTCATGATCATAACTGAGTCTAAGAAAATGGTGAATTGCGTTTTGGAATATCTGGGGAAGGTTTTTTTTTTTTTTAATTTTATTTAAATTAGTTTAAAGTATACAAGACATTGGTTAGACATCTATATAGTTCTTTAAACGATCCCCCCAATTGCTCCCTCCCTCCCCTGGCTCTCCACCTAGCCGTCGTATTAATACTAACTGCATTCTCTCTGTTGTGCTCCCCATCCCCGTGACCAACTATCAACTACTAATTTGTACTTCTTTAACCCTTCACCTCATTCTCCCAGCCTCTCAAACTCTCTCCCCTCTGTCCATCACCAAATTGTCCACTATAATTGTGAGTCTGTTTTTGCTTAGTTGGTTCTCTTTGTTCCTTAGATTCTGCATATAAGTGAAATCATATGGTATTTATCTTTCTCTGTCTGACTTATTTCACTCAGCATAATAACCTCTAGTTTTATCCATGTCATTGCAAATGGTATGATTTCATTTTTTTAATGGCTGAGTAATATTTCATTGTATATATAAACCATAATTTCTTTATCCAATCATCTATTGATGGGCATTTAGGTTGCTTCCATATCTTGGCTATTGTAAATTGTTCTGCGATGAATATTGGGGTGCATAGATTTTTACGAATTATTGTTTTGGTTTTCTTTGGGTAAAAACCCAGAAGTGCAATTGCTTGGTCAATAGGTAGATTCATTTTTAATTTTTTGAGAAACCTCCAGACTGTTTTCCATAGTAGCTGTGCCAACTTGCAATCCTACCAACAATGTATGAGGGTTCCCTTTTCTCCATATCCTCGCCAACACTTGTTGTTTTTGATTTATTGATGATAGCCATTCTGACAGGTGTGAGATGATATCTCCTTGTGGTTTTAAATTGCATTTCTCTGATGATTAGCGACCTTGAGCATCTTTTCATATGTCTATTAGCCATCTGTATTTCCTCCTTGGAGAAGTATCTGTTCAGGTCTTCTGCCCATTTTTTAATAGGATTGTTTGTTTTTTTGTTGTTAAGTTTAGCGTTCATTTTTTTGACAAAAGAATGACATGGCTATTACTGCCTGTCTCCTCTTTTATCTGCCTTTATTGTGAACATGGTGCCTAGAGCTGTAGAAAATACCTTGCAGCCATGAATTTGTTACCTACAAAGAATGGCATATTTGAAAGAAATAAATCCTGGAATTTTGATGCTATTTCTGAACAACTGTGTGATCCCTTGCCTGCTTACTTATAGGTATCTTGTGACATAAGGTTAATTGTCTTTATTACTTAAGTTACCCTTAACCAGATATTCTGACACTTGAGATCAAAAGCATTCTTAACTGATAACAGTTTTGAAGAGGTATTTGAGAAAAGAGATCATTGTCTACTAAATATGAAAATGTGTTTGACCTCATTAGCTGTCAGAGAAAAGTTACAACATTCAATGTTGGTGAGAACGTTTTTTGGAAATGGGCATACACCATTGTTACTAATGAGAGTGTGAATTTCTGCAACCTTTAAAGAAAACTAATCTGGCAATATTCAGTTTAAATACACATACACACACACACACACACACACACACACACACACACACACACATACACACGTATATCATTTAACCAAGGAATCCCACTCTGGGGACTATAGCCTAAGAAATAAAAATTACCCATATGTAAGTCTTGAGAGAAATGATTCTCCATGGATCTCTCACAATCCTACTCCTCTTGACAGGTATACTAAAAACATAAGGGCCCGATTGCTCTTTAGTTGGTTCCATTCCTCAGGTTATGTTTTCAGTAAACTACCTTGAGGGATGAAGTAATGTCTGCCTCCAGTACAAAGAGCAAGCTTGCTTAATGTTTGCTACAGAATTGGTGGATTTCCTAAGCTCAGTGCTCCTCAGGTGTGACAAACCCACTGCATATAAAGCATCCATGAGAGCTCATATCACATCTTCCTGTGGAACTTGGGAAAGAGGAACTGATGCAAGTATGCTAGTGCTCATATCGCTTTTAGTGTCATGAGTAATAAAGTCCTTTGACTTTGATCTGAGAGTATTGCATCTTCTTTCAGCATTCTTGAAATCATGTCAAACTTGTTAGCTTGTAAGTAGAGTAAAATCAAATCTCAGGCCTTAATAGTGAGAACATATGTAAATTGCTGTTTTGCATTATTCACTTTAGTGACAAACCAAAAAATTAAAGGAAATAATGTGAATTTCCATTGAAAAAAAAATAGTTAAATAAAATAGTGAATCAATACAACACTATAGAATATTATATGATATCAAAAATGCGTTATACCTGTATGCATTGACTTGGAGAGACGTATGTGTATGCACATTTGAATTAATATAGAGAAAGGTGTGGCAGGAGAGAGATATAACTTTGATTACTCAGGGAATGGGGTTAAAAAAATTAGGTAGATATAGATATTGATATAGATATAGATCGATATGGATTGCTATAGTTTGTATTTTTAAATAACCATATATTATTTTTCAATTAAAAATATGAACTACTAAAATTATATTAGAACTAATCAATGAGTTCAGCAAGGTTGCAAGATACAATATCAGTATACAAAAATCAATTGTATTTCTATACATTTGCAGTCAACAATCTAAAAATTATATTAGGAAAAAATTTTCATGAACAATATCGTCAAAAAGAATAAAATGCTTAAGCATAAATTTAACCAAATAGGTGTAACACATACACGAAAACTGCAGAACACTGTTGAAAGAAATGAAAGTTCTGAGTAAATAGAAAGATATCATCCCATGTTTATAAACAAGAAGACAGTATGGTTAAGATCTCAATTCTCCTCCAAATGATCTACAGATTAAATGCAATCCCTATCCGAATCCCAGATAGCTTCTTGGTGGAAATTGGCAAGCTGATCCTAAAATTCATATAGAAACTCAAGGGACCCAAAATAGTCAAAATAAGCTTTAGAAAAGAACAAAGTTAGAAGACTTACATATCTCAATTTCAAAACTTAATACAAAGCAACAATAATCAAGACAGTATGGTACTGGTATAAGAATAGACATGTACAGATCAATGCAATAGAATTGAGAGTTCTAAGAAAATCCCATTGTATCTACGGTCAATTAATGTTCTACAGGGTGCCAAGACCATTCAATAGGGAAAGAATAATCTCTTCAATAAATGGTGTTGGGACAACTCTATATCCACATGCAAAAGAATGAAGTTGGATCCCTACGACATATCATACACAAAAATTAACTCAAAATGGACCAATGGCCTAAACATAAAAGCAATAACCATAAAATTCTTAAAAGAAAACATAGGGGTAAATCTTGATGACCTTATATTTGTCAATAGAGTCTTAGATATAATATCAAAAGCACAAAGATAAAACAAAAAAAGTAGATAAACTGGATTTTATCAAAATCAAAATTTTTTGTGCTTCAAACTACACTATCAAGACAATGAAAAAACAACCCATAGAATGGAAGAAAATATTTGCAAATCATATGTGTAATAAGAGACTTGTATTTAAAGCATATAACTAACTTTTACAACTCAATAATAAAAACACAAAGAACCCAAATAAAAAATGGGCCAAAGAGATCTGAATAGATACTTTTCCAAAGATATACCAGTTGCCAATAAGCACATGACAAGGTGCTTGACATAATTAGTCATCAATGGAATGCAAATCAAAATCCCAGTGAGATATTTCTTATGCCCACTAAGATGGCTATGATAAAAGAATCAGATAATAATAAGTGTTAGCCAGGATGTGGAGAAAGTGAAACCTTCATACACTTTTAGTGTAAATGTAAGTTGGTGCAGCCACTTTGGAAAACAATCTGGCAGTTCCTCAAAAATTTAAACATAGTTATCATTTGACCTCACAAGTCTACTCTCAGGAATATACCCAAGAGAAATGAAAGCATATGTCTACACAAAAACTTGCAAATAAATGTTTATAGCAGCATTGGCCATAATAGCAAAAAACAAAAACAAAAACAAAAACAAAAAACTAAAATGTCCATCAACTGAAGAATGGACAAACAAAATGTGATATACCCTTACAATAGAATATTATTCGGTCATAAAAACAAATGAGATGCTAATTTACACCACAACATGGATGAAACTTGAACATATAATGCTAATTGAAAGAAGGCAGATAAAACATGTCATATTTTATGGTTCTCTTTATATGAAATGTCCAGAGTAGGCAAATCTACTGAGACAGAAAATAGATTTCTGGTTGCCTAGGGTTGGAAGGATAGGAAGGCTCCCTGAGAGGTGATAGCTAAAGAGTACGGGTTTCTTTATGGAGTGATGAAAATGATCTAAAATTGATTTTGATGATGGTTGCAGAACACTGTGCATGGTTTGTATACTCTAAACCATTGTACACTTTAAGTAAATTATATAATATCTGAATTATATTTCAATAAAGCTGTCACCAAAAAATATATAATGAAGGAAAAAATATTTGTTTCTTTACATCATTTTCCACTTTTTCCCACACTATAATAATAAAGGTACAGAAATCTCTGCTACTTAAGTGGAAAAGTCACCTCTGCCAACTCCTTATAGATCCTTAAGAGAGCAGAAATCCAAACCAGGCTATTTTCAGCTTTCTATGTGATAGTGAATACTTAGTCATCGTGAGGTGGGATAGGTAGCTTAGGACATCCCCTCCCCTCCAGAACAAGGCTCGAGAATTTTTCCTTTGTCCTTTGTTCAGCCAGCCCTCTCCCTGTTTTATTTCCAGCAAGGGGAGATAAGCCCAAATCAGTCCTTTCCAGCCTAGATGCCATCTTTAGCCGAGGCCTGACCTTTGGCTAATTATAATATCATTATAATGTCAACTGCTTTGCAAATATCACGGCTCTCATTACCTACCTGACACTATGACAGTTCTGGAAACACCAAATAAGGAAGAAAGAGCGGGAAACCAAGCTCCTTGCCTACTGGGAGGAAACAATGAAGCTACGTTAGTATCACATCTCCAGGCCCTGCCCCCAAGAAGCACAAAAGCTCAGAATCCAGACATCCTTGGTGCAATTCAATCTTTGAGTTCTCTCGCACATCCCTCTTAAGTATGTGATTTTGCTTTAATAAACTGTGTATTTCTGCTTGATATTCACCTTGCTTTTGAATTCTTTTTTGTGGCATAAGACAAGAACCTGGAGACCAGAGCTCCAGGTCAAGTTCTTTCTTGAATTTCAGTCCCTGTCGAGCTCTCTATTGTCAATAATATACATCGGACCTGATTGTGC